>NW_025335505.1:20919841-21023061 GCF_004798865.1 Varanus komodoensis | reverse complement strand
GGTGGGGGGAAAGGATGCATCAATTAAATGGGAGAATATCCAGAGATGCATCTCCGCATGTCATTCCCCCTATTGAAGTCACACTAGCACCAAATCCATCCCCATCTTCATAATCGTGGTCCCCCAGGCCACCAGACAAATATCCCATGTGTTATAGTAGTGTTATTTGTGTGATTCAGGGGAAATCAGCCGTCTCAGGCCTTCAAGGGCTGTAGTTTGCCTGCGTATATTCTATATGTTTCAAGAAACCAATAAAACCAGCTCACATCAGTTCATGCATAAAAATATTCTAGAATCAAACAGGCCCCATCAGTACCAAACCTTGAGAATACACAGTGCAAGTCTATGTGTATTTATTCAGAAATCTTTACTTCTCAGTAAGTGTGCTAAGGATTGCATTCTCAGTCATGGAATCACTGACTGACCTGGATCAGTCGCTTCATTTTCTGCCTGAGCGTTCATAAGACAGTAAGAACCATACCAGATCAGACAAAAGTCCATCATGTCCAAAATTCTGTTCAGAGAGTGGCCAATCAGTCGCCCATGAGAAGCCCTCAAGCAGAGCATGAGTGCAACAGCACCCTCCCACTTATGTCCCTGGCACTTGGTGTACGACGACATACTGACTATGTGGTAAAGCAGCCAGCATACAGCCACTGGAACTAGCAGCCATCAATGGTCTGATCCTCCATGATTTTGTCCAATCCCCCTTTAAAACAATCCAAATCAAAGGCGTTCGCTAGATACTGCAAAAGTTTAACTGTGTGCCAATGCAGTTCCTGCTTGTGTTAGCTGTCTGTGCATTTCTGAGCCCAACTGAAGATGCTGGCTCTAGCCTTTAAAGCTTTACACAATCTGGAATCACAAAACCTGACCAAGGGTCTCTCCCAAACTTCGACCACCTAGAGACTATGATCAACATCTTGGGACCTCCCCTGAGTGCCACCTCCATTGCCTTCTCAGTGCTGGTCCCTAGGTCTCCCCACTGTGAGGGAATGATCTGCCCACTGAAGACCTTTTCAGCATCAGATTATGAGTGTCCTGTTCTCACAGGAATTTCATAGCCTTCGTGAATTGGAAAAATTGTTTTGAAAACCTGTTTCAGCAGCTTAAATTTTGCAAATATAAGATTTTATACTGTTTTGTGTATGTTTTTGTCTTTTTGTGAAAAGTTGTGAACCTCCCAGAGAGCTTTGGACAATACAAAGAAACAGAGCGAGTCAGAAGGGGCCTCCCGGGCCATCTAGTCTGACCTCTGGCTCCAGCCAGCTCCGCTTATGACATGCCCACCATGTGCATGTCCAGCCTATCCTTGAACACCCGCACTGATGGGGCCTCAACAACCTCGTGGAAGCCCATTCCACACCCTCCGGGTCCTGACTGTCAGGAAGTGCTTCCTGGCATCCAAATGGAACCTTGGCTCCCTGAGCTTTGCTACATTGGAGCGCGTCCTGCCTTCCTCTGCAGGGAAGAACAGGTCTCTACCTGCCTCCGTGTGACATCCCCTCACATACCTGTATGTCACCAACATATCCCTCTGAGTCTCCTCTCCTCCAGGCTGAAAAGACCCAGTTCCCTCAGTCTCGCCTCATACCCCATCTCCTGCAAACCGGCCACCAACCTTGTGGCCCTACGCTGCACTGACTCTAACTTGGCCATATCCATTCTGTAATGAGGTGCCCAAAACTGAGCACAATACTCCAGTTGTGGGTGCACCAGAGTCATATAGAGTGGTAGTAATACTTCTCTTGATCTAGAAGCCACACTTCTGGCTATGCAGAAATGAAATAAATTATAATCATCATCTCCTTTCCTGAAACACCCACCAATCAACTTCCAGTACCAGATTCTGTCCCCAGGTTCTAGTATTATGCAAGGGAGAAGTGACTCCGTATTCACTTTCTCCAAGTCATACATCATTTTGTACATCTCTATCATGTTTCCATGTACTTGACTTTTTTCTAAACAAAATATTCCCAGACATTGCAAAGGAGTTACTCCATCTCTTTGATAATTTTCCTTGCCCCTTTCTACATTTTCTAACTCTACAATACCCTTTTTAGGTGCAGTGATGAGAGTAGTACACAATATTCTAAGTGCGGATGCACCATTGATATATACAATGCAAGTATGATCTTGATCTTCTCAGTTTCTTTCCTAATTTGGTCTAACAAGAACTTTGATTTTTTCATACTATGATGGGTTGACACTTGCATCATGCTGTCCATCACAATCTCAACAACTCTGTTTATATTTGCAGTTGGGATTTTTTGCACCAGCATCCATCACTTTAAATTTGCTTAACCTGAATCACATTTGCATTTTGATGTTCATTCCCCATTTGGGGATATTCTTTTGCTCCTCACGATCCTACAGTTTTAACTGTCCTAAATAATTAGTTATCATCAGAACCTTGGCCACCTAACTGTTCAATGGATCATATATGAGGACATTAAAAAGCAATAATCGCAATACAGATCCCCTTGGGACTCAACTGTTTACATCACTCAGTTGGGAGATTTACCATTTTTACTCTCCGTTTTCTGATTTTTAATCAGTTAATGATCCATAAGCAAACTGCTCCATTTATTCCACTACTTCTAAGTTTGCTCAGGAGTCTTTGGTAAAGTACTATGTGAAAAGTGTTTAGTAAGTCCAAGTAAGTAAATTCTACCAGATCACACCTGTTCACATTTATGGACGCTTTCAAGGAATTCCAAAAGGTTAGTGAAGTAGGATTTACCTTTGCAGAAGCAATGTTGATACTTTCTCAGCGGAGTTTCAGAATAGAATCGTAATAGTGTTGGAAGTGGCCTACAAAGCCATCAAATCCAACTCCTTGCTCCACTTCTACATGTTGTCTCCTAACTGGCTGCAGGTCAGCACCCTTCCAGCTTAGCAAAGGTGACTTGACATGCTAGTTCATGGTACAGCATGTAGATATCCTTCTATATTCTTACCAACTGTATCTTTACTAATGCTATCAACCAATTTAACTGAAACAGGTGTTAAGCTAACAGACCTCGCTGGATCCCTTTTTTAAAATGTATTTGACAATTCTCCATTTCTCAGCTTCAGAGACTGATCTCAAGATCATGTAACGTATTTCTGTTAGAAGATCAGCAATTTCATGTTTGAGTTATTTTAAGAACTTAGTGAATTAACTTTCAGCTGGTCAGTAACACTGAGAACTTCATTTTTTTATCACCGCTATTTGCCTCAGTTTCTCAGACTCCCTTCATGAAACATTAGTTCAGGCAGAGTGAAGAACTATTAAAATAATTCATCAAGCTTTTTTTCCCCCCAATCTCTGGCTGCCATAAATGCAGCTAAGAAAAACTCTGGCTCTTAGCTTCTAAGGTTCAGTTTAATTTGGCCTATATTAAACAATGCTCTAATATGAATTGTTTCATATGCATGGCAAACAGAGATGATTTACTACATGTTAAGCAGAATGGTTTGCATTAGTAACTGTGAGCTACCAAGTCTTTCTTTCCACCTTGTAAGAATGTAAATTACCTGAACTTATAAATAAACCAAACTTGGAGTCCGGGGTGGGGGAGGGGGGCAGAAAAATGTCAAAACAGCTAAGTAAAGTCACACATAAACCACCAGACAGATTATTCCACTCTGTATCTCTAACATTACTGCGAAGGCTTTACTGAAAATCCTAGAATGTCTTGCTCCCCCTTAAACGCTAATAAATTTATTTTGGCATGAGGTTTTGTGGGCTATTGCACATGACCGAAGCTTATTCAAGAATAAATGTTTTAGTCTTTAGGGCGCCACAAGACTCACTACTGATTTCCCTGCGGTGCCACCCTCCGGAAATCCCTACAATCCAAGCTCCTATAGCCCCTTATCAGGTTGTGCCAACTGTTTTCCTTCTGCCACAACGGGTCTCCCGGTGGCTACCGAGGCACAAAGCAGGCGCTTCCCGCCTCCCGCCCCAAACGCTGCCGGGGGTTTCCTGAAATCGCTGAAATGGCAGGTGAAAGAGGTGGCGGCAGCGTCGGGCGCCTGAGGAAAAGCTGCAAGCCGCACGCCCGCGGGCTCTTCAGCCTCCTTTCCCTCGTCCCGCTATCACCCGCGCGGCATCGACTCGCAGCGCCGGCAGAGGGAAAGTCCTTTCCGTTTGCCGCGGCTCCGCATCTTTGGCGGCCGCCAGGGACGCGAGACGCCCCCATGAGGCCGCCGCCGTCCTCCGGCTCGGCCGACAGCGCGCCTCGCGAGCAGCGCCGGGCGGGCTCCTCTCCGCCGCAGGTCGCGCACCTTTGGGAGACGGACGGCGCCGCCAGCAGCAGGGAGCGCGCGCCGCCGCGGGACTCGCACCTACCTGTCCGGGCTGCAGGGGGCGCCCGCCGCTTGCCCGCCCGTTTCGCGCTGGCGCCTCCCTGAGGCGCGCGGCCGCGCTGCAGCCTCCACCGCCGCCTTCCTCCTCGCCCGCCCGCCCGCCTCCTGCCTGCCGCCGCTTGGTCGGCCGGTCACTCGCTCCGCGGCCGCCCCGCCCAGCCTCGGCCGGCTCCTCCTCCTCCTCCTCGTCCCGTCCTGCAGCCCGCGCTCAGTGCCCCAGTAGCACAGGCACAGGCCGCCGGAGAAGCAGCATCACTGGCCAGGCGGCGGCCGGCCGGCCGGCCATACACTATTATGCCCGGCTTCCTTCACCACGATTAAACCCCCGCTTCCATCCACCCACCTCCGGCTACTCCTCCCTCCTTCCAGAGCCAGAAAGAGAAAATGGCGCTCGATTTGTCCCAGGAAGTGACGTCCCCTCTCATTTGCATATCAGACAGTTGACCAATAAGAAGAAACTTGGTACAAGGCTCCCATTGGTTCCCTCCATCAGCACTAACTCTCTAGGAAAGCTAGTTCAGCTTGTGGGGAGCGCTCTAGGAGTCCATTAGAATGCCACAATCCCAAAACTGATCACCTGCTACCTTCATCTTCCCTCTCGTGTTTTGACACCTCAACAAACAAAAAGTAGACATCCCCGCGTGACTTTGTTTCGTGACGTCACCCATCGGGGGCGTGGTCTTGTGACGTCATCTCATGTGATGCTATCACGTGGTCATGCAGCAGTGCTCCTGACCATTTGCATAGAATGTTGTGGAAGCATTATTTGCATCAGTATGTTCTGAAATCCCTCTTTACATGCAACAGCCAATGAAATTTACCCATATGAAGAAGCTGTGTTTACCATTGGAGGAAGCAACCACTAAACCCATTAAGAAAATGTGTATTTTAGGGTTCACTTTGCAATAATTGATACACCTTGAAAACAACTCCAATAGGAATTATCTTCCATGTGCAAATCTTGCATCTCTTATGGAAGGAGCAACTCAAGAGGCGCTTGAGTGTCCTTCAAAGAGAAAGAAGACTAAGTCAATCCATCCTCAAAATAGCAAACCTTTTATCAATTTAGGTGAAGTTTATTTAAGTCATTGGAAATTATTAAAATACTGATGGGGATTCTTCCATATGACCAATGGAATTGCCAACCAATGCAGCTACGGGAAGATACTAGCATGGATAATAAAACATTATGAAAATTCTCGGGTATAAAGTTCTTACTTCACAATGTTATCTTTAATGCCTTGGCCTTGGTTATTTAAGATCTTAAATAAGATCTTCTTCCAAGGAACAACAAAAAAATGAGATCAAACCATTTTGTTTCCATTCTCTTTTAATGACAAACCACATTTATTGGTTAGTTGAAGATCTTCGAATCAAAGCATTCTATAAAAATAGGAGTTTCCGCTCTTTTGTCGCCCTAGTGTTTGTTCGTGTGAATATTTTTTAAAAATATATTTAATATGATATCAATATGTGATCTAATTTCATAATGGGAAGTGGTAACCAACTGAGTGTTAACGTAATTATTACATAACAGTGGCAACGATGTGTGAGATGTGATTTAAATGAAACACTGAACCAACGGGATGGAGCACTACATGCATCATTTACTATGCTACTTTTCAGTCATATGATGCTTACACATGTGACTAAAACGTAGGATCAGAGCAGGCTGAAGCTGCTCCCACATTTCAGAGGTAACATTTGGGTCCAGCTGCAAGTGCAAGTTGCCCTTCTATATCACTTACCACATTGCTGGATTGCTGAGACGCCTCTCTTTCCCACAAAGTTTGACACAAAGTTGTGTGAGGCGGGAAATGAGACAAGGTGGTGGGTGGGGTGGGCAATCCAGCTGAGCATTGGAGGGTATGTGCCGGGGAGAAAGACGGAGTGTGGAGACAGCCAATCAGTGCTCTGTCCACCTGCAACTCGGCCATCGTGTGGAGAGCAGTGCAGCAGAAAATGGTGGTTCGAGTGGCTGCAACCCTTGCAGTTGCTCTTGGCGCCAACCCACTGTCAGGAATGGGGAAATTACTGAAAAATATTGTAGCTTGATTTACATATCATGAAAAGCAAGGGGGAAATGTGGAAATTCTAGAAGAAAGCATTGTTTCTCCATGGGGATTCACGGTACTAAGTATGCCATGCTTGACAATTCTCCCAGATTCACATATAACAACAAGCCATTCTTGCCTTGGCTTGACATGATATGTGAATTTGGATGAAGAATAATAGGCCATGGATATGTCACCCATGGCAATGGATTGCAACTTGTAAAAGGAACTCTTCCAGAATAAGGGCACTGTCAGATGGAACAAACTAAGAGAAGGCATTGTCCGATCAGGGGGTCCAGGAGGGCCCCCAAATAGGACTTTTCCAGGTGGCTGCAGACATGTCCCCATGTCTGTTACTGTGCTGAAGGAAGCATGAATACCTCAGCTGATGAAGGCTGCATCCCCACAACAAACCACTATGTGTTACACTACTCTTTTTTTAACATTTGATTAGCAATGCATGGAGCCAATCAGATCTTGCCTGGGTGAAGCGCTGGCCCATGAGAACATTGGAGAGGTGAAAATTGCTTCGGTTAGCAATACGTTGTGGCCATGTTCACCACACTCAGCTTAGTCAACACCACACAGAACAGAAAGGACTTTCACAGGTTTATAGATTTTGATCTTTCAGGGGTCAGTCATGAGCTGGGTAAAAAGTATTTCTTTGTGTCAGACCATGCTGTGCTTCAAATTCTGCAGACGATCTCTGTAAGCCGTCCCGAGGCTATGTAGCAAGGGGACGGCATATAAAAACGTTAAATAATAAATAAATAAATAAATAAATAAATAAATAACATCCCTCTCTAAGGAAGCATGACAGGCACTATTTTAAGTTTTTTTATGCTAGACTAAAACATTTTAAATTTCCTGGTATATTTGTGAACATGTTTATGTAAATACAGTGATGCTTTTGCATTGCTTCTCTGGTTGTATTTGTTGCCACTTATATTGTTATGATATTGATGTTACTGTTTTAATGTATACTGTCTCCAAACTTAAATGTGATTCAATTTTCCCTCCTTCTCCCTATTGTCCTATACATGCCCTCTAAGGGTTCAGAGAACCACCCAACTCTTTAGATAAGAACTGGGTGGGCCACAGTGAAGAAGGGAAATCCATTCTGCTAGTAATGTTCTCTTCAGGCTGGATAGAATCCCATTGTGCTAGAACGTTTATATTTTTCAAAAGCCCAACTGATTTTCAGTTTAAATTGCTGCTACTACTATTATTTAATTTCAGTCCAGTGTCAAAGTTGTTTTAGGTGTTATACTTAAGGTGTAATCCTGTGCATATTTATACAGAAACATGCCCAGGACTCCCAGCTTTCTCTGGCCAATAGGCTAGCTGAAGAATGCTAGGAGGAGGACTTTTTGCTGTCTACATGCATAGAATTATGTCCTTAGAGGCTTACAATGTACCTTGGATAGGCAAAACAAGGGAGAAAGAAAAGATTAAAAACTGACAGATGAGTACTATATTGATTCAAGGCCAGAGCACAATAACAACACAGTAAAGCAAACATTTCTTCAAAATGTTAGAACTGTAGCCTTTCCCCCGCCCCTTTTAGCAAATTGCTTTATGATTGTTTCATAGTATTTAGCAACAAAAAATAATTGCCTACCTGTTCTAGGTTGTTATTCAAATAGTTATTTATACTATACAGATAAGGAAAGACCAATTGGTATTGAGCCAAAAGCACTTACCATCTTAAAGAACTGTGGCGTTTTGTGATGGGTCCTTACTGGCTGAAGCTGATGTGTTGCATCCAAACTGATTTCACAACACATGGTAACTTCAGTATCTTCTTTTACCATGTATCAGCTTGGGAAGAACTTGTTGATTGGCCTTTCATTTCCTTTTGTAGTATGTTGGCAAAACAAATACAGATTTTATTCATAGGAAGACATTTGACCTTCATACCTTCATTTTGCAATCAATATTTATCCATTTTTAAAAAAATCTCTGATACTATAAATTCACAAGGGCCATCTTGTAGACTCTTCTCGTCTAGAAATGGGTGTGCTTGTTTTCTCTGGTTACATTGAATAAAGATTACAGGCTTTATCATCATATACTTTTTTGGTCTTGAGAACATATTATTCCAAATTAGTTTAGCTGGGAAAGTGGATAATCTTCCTGATGTATAAAAAAGAGTCAGCCAGGATGGGAAGCTTTCTTTCAGCTCCTAATGAAGCTACTAGTATGAGGTAGTGTTGAATCAGTAATTATGTTTCAGTCTAACCTACCTCATAGAGTTGTCGTGAGGGTAAAACATCACTCTAGCTTCTTGTAGGAAACGAATGAGATGAATATGAGATGAATATAAACATACTGTAGAAATCTTCTGTCTCTAGCCCGAGCATTTGAAATATTATTGTTAGACATCTACATATATGGATTTTTCTGCACATCCTTCTGTTTCATCCACTGTTTTGCCTTCTCTTCTCCCATGCAGAGACTTCTTTTGACTTATGTGATAAGGAATAACTAACAGCAATTCGATGACATGCTTCTCAGATTTAAACAAAATACGATGTTTCAGTTATTGATCACTTTGAACAGTAACAGGAAGAAGTTATTCTCAAAGCAAAAATGCAGCCCCAAAAGAAAAAAGACATACTTTTCTATAACTTATGTGGACAACAGAATGGCTGGGTTCAACCCCCAGTTCATCTCTAAAGGTTTGGAACCTTTTCTAAATCATGGAAGGATTCCGGATCTTAAATGACAGTTAGCAGCCGGTACCTCTGCAGCTCTTAAAGCATAACAAAGTTTGTAACTAGATCATCCCTTGCACCCAGTATCAACTGATCAAGAAAAATGAAGGGTTTTGGATTGGCAGTTTATGAACCAATCTGTATATGTGGCTACTGAGTTGTAGGAACAGCATTGTAAATCATTGTGTAGAATTGTGTGGTATTTTAACTTTGTCATTTTTAATTGGTGCTCCCTAGGGTTACTAATCGCCAATCTTACTTGTTGCCTGGAATGCACATTTTAAAATGTGATTAGGCTAACAGATTTGTAACTTACTGCTTTTTGGAGACTCCTCTGTGTCCTGTCTGTCCAAATTTGATATGAGTGTTCATTTGCTGAAGAGTACAGAATATTTCCCTCTCTAGGATGCACACCTGAACATGGTGAGGAGATTTGAGAGAGAAGCTGGTCTGCTAGCAGGTCACCCGAAGCAGGATTGTCAAATTGGAGGCACTAGACGAAGACACATCCACCCCCTGCAAGTCCAGCGGTGACATCAGTGGAAGAGAATAGATCTCTCTAAGAGGGATGGGAGTGCAGAAACCTCTGAAGGGGAAGATACTGGGCAGCAGTGGTAGCTGAAGGCAACATCGGCAGAAGATCTTTCACAGACAATGGCAGCAATCTCCAATCTAACTCTGGTTTGTACTGTGCAGAAGAAACAACAGTAAACCACTTCTGCATCTTTGTACCTTGAAAGCCCTATGACAAAACAATCCAAAGTGAAAAAAGTGTTACCAATTGCAGCACCCCAAAACACCCCAAGAGTAATTGGCCAGAGAAAGGCCCCAAAAGTAGTTGGCCAGAGGAAGGCCACATAGTAAAAACACCACAGTTATACTGTCCCAGAAGGGAGGGGGAATAAGAACAAAATGAACTTTGTGTAACCCACAGCTAACACACTAGCCTGACCTCGAATACGGTAATCAAAGGGGCAGTGGAAACTGGTTACAGCTGCCATGAAAGTTGCAAATGTGCAGGGAGTAAGAACATGGCAAGCCTGTGTGAATCTCGAGCAGATAAGAAACAGACATGGGAAATGCCTGGTCCTTGACAGAAGGACTCTTTCTCCAGCACGGGAGGGGTGCGTACATTGATGTATCAATGTATTAGATGTGTTATTAGGTGACCTAACTGGTTACCTAGGGTATAAAACGCATGTACTGGGGTGCAACTTTTGGGACACTGCTTTGGGCTGAATGTCCCCTTTTGTCTCCCTTTATTCTATAGTGCACTAGAATAAAGCTGATTTTGGCTCTAAGTCTCGTCTCAGGCTCTGTTTGGCTCGGGTCTGGGGTCCACCCGGGTTTGCCCCAGCTGTTGATTGGCTCAGTCTGGTAACACAAGAGATAATGCCAGAAGTGGAGGCTTCCAGGTTGGGAGGCACTCAACAAGCTACTGGCAAAAAGCAAAGGGCAAGTACCAATAGCACTGTTGCTAATGATGGAACCAGATCAAAGCTGAAAGGAATCATAGAACAGTAGAGTTGGAAGAGGCCATGAAGGCCATTGGGTCCAACCCCCCGCTGTTGCAGGACATCAATTTACACCACTCCATTTAGATGGCTGTTCGTTTTTTTAGTATCTCTGGTGTTATTAGCCTCTCCAGGAAACTGGTTCCAGTGTCATATTGCTCTGCCAGTGAGAAAACTTTTCCTGATATCTATCCTCAACCTGGGTTGTCACAACTTGACTTGATTATTCTGTGTCCTACACTCTGGTATCAGCAAGAAGAAATCTTGGTCTTCCTCTTTGTAACAGCCTTTGAGGTACTTATAGAGGGATATCATGTCCCCCCTCAGTCTTCTCAAGGCTTAACATGCCCAGTTCTCTCAGTCTGTCCTCACAGAGCAGTGTTTCCAAACCCTGGATCATTTTTGTTGCCCTCCTCTGGACCCTTTCTAGTTTTTCTGCATCTTTCTTAAATCTTGGTGCCCAGAACGGGACACAGTATTCCAGGTGGGGTCTGACTAGTGAGGAAGTCTAGTAGCTAACATGCACCGAAGTAAAAGGAAAGTCAGATGCTGCACAAGACATACAATTGGAACATGGAATATCAGAAATATAAACCAAGGCAAACTGGAAACTGTTAACCGTGAAATGGAACGAGTACCTATTGCAATACTTCATGTGACTATTGGAAACTGGAAATGTTTCCATTTCGGAAACATTCTTTGTGTTTGTCTGACTGAATGTTTCATAAATGACAAACTTAGAAGAAATGGAATAGCTCAAATGCTAAGGCAAAAATTAACACAACGCAGTAAGCAGCTACAATGAAAAATCCAACCAAATTATTTCAGTCAAAATTAGTAGAAAACCATTAAATATAACCATCAATAAAGTCTACAACAACAGATTCTGAAGAAGAAATTGAAAATGCAGGTGTCCAACAAGAAATAGATAACACACAAAACAAGATGTGCTGATAATCCTAGGTGAGTGTAATGAAAAAGTAGGAAACAAAGCAGAATAAAATGAAGGAAAATTTGGTAAGAAACACAGCTGGAGAACAGCTCACAGAATTCTGTGAAGCCAACAATCTGTTGGAAATACACTGCAAATACATACTTCAAGCAACTGCGACTTTATACACAGGCATCACCAGGTGGCCAATACAGAAATCAAATAGGTTATATAATGGGTCTAAGGAAATAGAGAAGCAGTATTCTCACTGTCAAAACAAGTCCAGTAGCAGATTGCAGTAGTGACCATGAAAGCTTGATATCAAAAAAATCAATGTAATGCTGAAAAAGATTGCTAACTGAAACACACTGCCAGAGTACAAATTCAGTAAATTTCCTGAGGAATGTAAAATCCACATAAAGAACAGATTTGCATTACTCAGCTTAATTAACTGTAAGCCTGAAGAACTGTGGACTGAAATGGGACACATTATTGGGGGAAGAATGCTAAAAGACAATTCCTGTAGCAAAAAGAAAGGAAAAAAAGCCTAGATAGATGACAGAAGAAACACTCACAATTGCCAAGGACAGATGAGACGCAAAAGCAAAAGGTGACAGAAATGGGACAGAATCCTGAATGCAGCTTTTCAGTGTCACACATCACTCATCACAATGAGACAAAAAGAACTATTAGTGCAAGAAATAGAGGACAGCAATAAGAGAGAGAGAGAAAAACGAGATACCTCTTCTAGAAGATCCAGAAATCAAAGAGAAATTCAAAACCAGATTAGGAATGCTGAAAGACAAACAAGGGAACATCCTATCCAACCAGGAGAAAATAAAGATATGGTGGAAACAATATACAGAAGTGCTATAAAAAAAAAAAGAGATGAAAGGATGACAGACTCCTTGGAAAGAATCCTGCGAGGAAAAGCCTGAAATATTAGAAAGTGAAGTGAAAGCTGCTCTGAAAGCACTTGGAAGGAAAAAAGCAGCCAGAGTAGAAAGTGTTCCAATAGAACTATTCCAAGCTGCAGAGACTGAATCAGTTCAAATCCTTATAAAAATATGCCTGTAAATATAGAAAACAAAACAAATGGTCCACAGACTGGAAACATTCCATATACATTCCAATCCCCAACAAAGGGGATACAAATGAGTGCAGCATTTGCAGGACCATTGTACTAATTTTCCCTGCAAACAAACTGATGTTGAAGGTGTTGCAGCAAAGAATATTACCCTAGATGGAATCAGAAATACGTGGTGTTCAAAGCTGGATTCCAAAAAGCAAGAGGCACT
This sequence comes from Varanus komodoensis, assembly GCF_004798865.1. Lineage (NCBI taxonomy): Eukaryota > Metazoa > Chordata > Lepidosauria > Squamata > Varanidae > Varanus > Varanus komodoensis. Next base: position 21,010,194 of record NW_025335505.1, on the reverse strand, counting down.
AAAGAACATATTGCAAATCTGCACTGGCTACTGGAATGCATGAAAGAAATTCAGATCAGTTTGTGCTACTGTGGGGACAGAATATAGAGAAACAGAATGGTTTCCTATAGGCAAAGGCATGGAACAAAGCTCTATTTTATTGTCTTATCTATTCAGTTTGTACACAGATCATATTACAAGGCAAGCTGGATTAGAATGTGAGGAAGGAGTCAAAATTGGCAGAAGACACAGCAGTAATTTAAGATACACAGATGATCCCACACTGTTGGCAGAAAGCAGTAATTACTTAAAATAACCCCTGATAAAAGTGAAAGAGGAGGGTTAGGTATGAAAGAAGAAAGTGCAAAAGCAGGACAGCAGCTGAATATTAAGATAATGAAATTCATGAGAAATGGAAAATTACAGGAGTTTACTGTCAGCACTGAAGAAATCAAAATTGTGAAAGATCCTGTGTACCTTGCTTCATTCATCAATTCAAAGAGAGACCGCAACCAAGAAATTCAGAGAAGACTGAGATTTGCAAGGGCAGCAGTGAAGGAACTGGAAAAGATAACCAAGTGTAAGGATGTTTCACTGGAGACCAAGACCAAGATCATTCACACCATTGTATTCCTGATCACTATGTGTGGGTGTGAAAGCTGAACAGTGAAGAAAGTGGACAGGAAGAAAATGGATGCATTTGAAACATGGTGCTGGAGGAGAGCTTTGCAAATACCCTGGAATGTCAGAAAGATAAGCAAGTGTGTCCTAGATCAAATCAAGCCAGAACTTTCTCTAGAAGCAAAAATGACAAAATTGAGGCTGTCATAATTAGGACACATCATGGGAAGGGAAGACTCGCTGGGGAAGATCATCATGCTAGGGAAGGTTGAAGGCAGAAGAAGAAAAGGAAGACCAAATTTGAGATGGATTGATTCTATAGAGGAAGCCACAGCCTTGAATCTAGAACAGCTAAACAGTGATGTCATAGATAGGACATTTTGGAGTGCTTTCATTCATAGAGTCACCATTAGCTGGAAGTGACTTGACGACATGTGACATCAAGAGCAACAGCGGCAGAAGATTCCAGTGGCTTTGAGCCACCAACCATATAAAGTGGTACCTTGGTTCATGAACTTAATCTGTTCCACAACTCTGGTCGCGAATCGAATTGGTCACGAACCAAGTCAAATTTGCCTATAAGGTTCAATGTAAATAAGGTTAATCCATTCTGTTTTTTTTTTTAATCACAAAAATTTGAAACAAAGTAACAAAGAACAACAAGTTAACAAAGTGCAGTACAGTAGAGAACACTAACCTAGGTCGGGGGAAGGTTACTGTTTGGAGGGAAAGTCCCCCTCCCAAAGGACATCGGGGAGATCTCCTTCAGGGGTTTCCTCTCTTCTTTGTCTCTTAGCTGCAGGGTCAATTCTGGCAAAAAATCTGTCTAATCTCTGTCTAAAATCTGTTCTTGTCACCTTCATTACCGTGCTGCATGTTCTAGTTACCTTCATCACCACTCTGCACGCTCTTTTTACCACTATGCTTGCTCTGCACTTTCTTTGGAGCCATTATTCAATATAATAATACTTTACAGTACTGTATGTGCTAAAAAGCACACAAAAAAGCTTCACAGCAAGTGACCACAGGTCTGTCTGCGACCACAAGCAGGGAAGATGGATGCAATTGCGATCATGTTCGTACAGGAATGTGGCCACGATCGTGGTCATCACCTGATGCAGAGTTCGCAAACAGAGGCAATTTTTTTCCAAAATGTGGTCATGAACTGAGGCGTTCGTGAACCAAGGAACCACTGTAGTGCTTTGTTCCACCTTCCATAATTTCTGGCATCTGCAATGAAGAACAGAACTGACAAGAAGCTTGAACTGGTCCAGGTAAGAAAAACATCAAAATGTTGGCTATTGTGTTGTCTAGATCCAACTGCAGTAAAAAGCCATGGCTTACTAACCATGAACAACCCATGAAGAGAACACATGGTTTGTTGCTGGGTTCTGAACTGTCAGATGCTTACCATGGTTTCTTATCTCAGCTGCGTTCAGACAACACAGTAACCTATGGTTTAATGACAACCCACAGAACCCTTGAGTATGCGTTATTGTGTTGTCTGAACTTTGAACCAAACAGTGAGAGCTAGAGTAGGGGTCACATCTGTTGTCTAGTTATGACCCTCAGTGGAGAACTGGGGAGTTCTAGGAAAATCAGCATTCTATTCACATAAAGGTGCTGTATGTACGTAAGTCCAATACACATATGAGGCCACTTCACAAAATGGCTGATCATGTGACTGGTAGGGCAGCATGTCTGTCTCTGACATGACTGTGTTGCCCCTACACATCAACTTGTAATGGGGTGGGGAATGAACAGCCCTACATTTACTAGGAAATGCCCTGCTGAACTGAGTAAAAATAAGCAGAATGGCTCCAATCCCACCAAAATGTACCTAGCTTTCTGTTGTCTGGTCCTGGTAATGGACTGGATGAAAGCCAATACACTTGTAACCAGGGGCATCTTAACAGCATTATGGGCCCCGGGCAAAGCAGTGTACTGGGGCCCTTATGACAACTATTCACAGGAATAAAAATGTAAAAATGAAGGGTTAACATACACAGATTAGTATGGGGCCCATGGGCAAGTGCCCATCCGGCCCATGTGTTAAGATGGCCCTGCTTGTAACCCAATCTAAAGAAGGCAGAGGCTCTACTGGCGGCTGGTTCCTCTATTCATATGGGGTAACTGTAGCTGGCTCATGTTCCACCATAAGAAGCAAGCGCTCCACTGGAAGTACTCCTGAGTTCTTCATATTCATCAGAAGCTCCTGTAGCTTCCATTGGGTACAGTGCCTTCTACCAGCTTTAAGCTGGTGATCCAGCTGTGTGACCTGATCTGGATGGCAGTAATCCACGTATCAGCAGTTTATGCTCTGGAAATCTCTAGGTTAGGTTACTGCAACAAGTTGTACGTTGAGTTGCCTTTGAAAGATGGTTCAAAAAGTGAAACTAGTGCAGAATTTGCAGCCAGGTTGTTAACTGAGACTGGGCAATGTGAACCAGTAAATACAATCCTGGCTTGCCTGCCCCATTGCTAGTTTCCTTTCAGGCCAAGCTCAAGGTGCTTCTTTTATCCTTACATAGCTCCAATACCACAAGGAACACCTTTTCTCAAATGCAGATACCCTATCCTTTGGACAGCTTCAAAGGCCCTTCTCTCTTGTGCCCCGTCCAAGAGATGCTCAGAAGCTGATGGCCTGGGGAATGAACCTTTTTGTGTGGTAGCCCCATGTATGCAACTTCCTAAGGAAGCTCTCTTTGCACCAACACAATCAACTTTTTGGTGCCAGTAAGACATACTTAGGCATTTGGACAAGACATTTGGACCAACCATTCTGTGCACAGACGGTGATGAATGTGAGTAGAGGGTTTTGTGTATTATGGATCAATCGTTTTGTAGTGCACCATTTAAAATCACATTGTATAGTGTTTATTTTTATTTCATTATTGTACTGATGGTTGTTTCATATGTATTATGGAATTCCATATTTGTGCATGTAAATCACTCCACAACTGCTTTTGCATTATGTATATTTATTACACAACCTTCCCACTGTAGAGGAAAGAGAATTCTGGACTAAACTATGACCTGTCCCATCTTGCTACTTGAATATAATATACAAATTGAGCAATAGTATATAATTGATTTCATGTTTCTAAATTTTCTTGAATTCAGAGAAGGGGCTACATAGCATCATGGCTCATATCTATGCCGAGGCATGAGGGGACGGCATATTAAAGTTTTAAATAAATAATAAATAAAATATCCATGGGGAGATAAAGAGAAGTATTCTGTATAAAGAAACTCTAGCCCTTACTCACTGAAAGCGCCAGCCTTCGAGTCTTCAATTACAGCCTTTTCATGCTGGAGGTATTAGACAGAAAATGTTCTGAAAATGTGCCGTGCAGGCAGAACTAAATAATTAGCCAATCATTTCAGGAATGCTCTGAAGAGGGCAACCAATTAGTAAAAGGGCATGCCTTCGCATCAAAGGATGTGATCATCAAGTGTCTGAGTAAGAAGAGCAGACTACAATTCTGTGCACCATACTGGCTCTCATATATTCAGTATCCCTTGACCATTTCTGTTCTATTCTTTACCCAATACTAGATTTCCTATTCTCTAAAATTAGAATTCTAGTTTGGCTCATTTCTGTGATACAAGTAGCAATGGTGTGAAGTGAACCATTTTTGTTGCATTTCCTTGTTATGCCTTTGGCTTCATGTTTTAAGGATGTCCAAGGACCGTCTATGTCCACAGTGTAAGTACAGGATGGAACAGGGTGCATTTAGCCTGGTTTACATCAACCCTTTGGCTGCCAACACTTTGAAAATAGCAACATGGTTGTGTAGGTACTGGACCAGAGATGGGGAAACCTTTTCAGACTGAGGCATGGAAACTGACCAGGGAAACTGGATACCAGAAGTGGGTTGGGCTAGTTAGGGCTAGAATCTCTCTCTCTCCCCCTCCCTCACACACCCTACACCTTGCACAGCCCCGTCTTCAACAGAACCATGTAGATCAGATGAAGGAGTTATTTCCCTTGCTTAGGAAGGAAGTATTTTACTTGATCAGGAGGACAGTATTTCTCAACACTGAGCCATGGAAACTCTTATTTCCAGTCTGGAGCTGATTGGAAGTAAGAGGTTTTTCCTTCCTTCTAGCTCAGGAAAGTGGTGGCCTGGAAGCTTGCCATGTCTGTTAGGCAAACAACAATATTGAAAAAGTGTAACTAGTACTCTTTTTCCTCTACTAAGTGCATTCAAGGTATGGTTCACAGTCTGAGATAGAAACTTCACTAATGCTTTACATTTCAACATAGAATTTTCATGCTGGCTACAGCTTGCAATTTTCAAAGAAAGGTCCAATTATCACATTTCCTTCTGATTTGCTAATGTCATCATAAGGGGATTTTATAATATCAATTTTACATAGTGAATTCTTTATTTGCATGCAGTTTTAGCAAAAGCTTTCATTTTCCACAAGTGCATACTCTAAATTTCAGGGCTTTGCCTTGCCAGGACAGTGAACAGTTTTAGCCCTCTGAGGATTCACAAAAACAATGTATTTAACATGTAAAGTGGACAAGAAAGTTCATCCTACGTTGACTTCACCATGTTAACAACATAATATGAAATAAGACTTACATGAAAGAAAGTTATTTAGGAATTGCAATTATTCACTCATGTCCACTAACAGGAATATGTTTTTGTTTGTTTGTTTTGCTCCATGTGCATTTAAAAAAAAAATCAATTTAGTAAACTTCAGCAAGTTTAATTCAGTTAAAATAGAAGAGCGATGTTCTTATGCGACAGTATATGTTGGATGTCTTATGCTACAGACATGCAGGAGAAAAGTCTGGATATATTTGATAGACTGACCCATCATAATTACTTTATGTAGCATACAGGTAATATGCATATATCAATTATGAAACCTTAGAGTAAAGAACAGCACAAACTAAAGTTTTATTTAGTCAAGAATTGGAAATAAGCAAAGGCACTTTGGAGAGATGATTTCAAGCAAAATTGTACAAGGCCAGCCTAAATATGTCATTTGAACAAATCCATTTGTCATTAACGTTCTTGAGAACAAACAACTGATGGAATCCCATCACTGGATCATCATCCACCTATATTAAAATAAGACAAATTCAGCTCCTGTGTTAAGTGTTCACCATATTAATACAATCTGTGTAATCATTTAAACATTCCAAGAAAAAAATCCAACCTAGGTGTATGCATTCTGATGCTTCATTGATTTCAACAGAAAGTAAAATCAGTGAAATTTTACAGTATTTAATTCTGATGGGATTGTACCCTATGCTACTTTTATACGGATGTGTTTGCAGCTACCATGCTATAAACTCAAACACTTTCCTTTTTACTTATTGGTTTATAATATTTTAATTAAAAAGTTATATCCAAATTCTTTAAAGCTCCTTTTATCTGAACCTTGTTTTTCTAGCTTTAAAGGATGTTCAGTTAATCGAAGGGCAGTATCCTGCACTACTTCAGCATTATTTCAGCAGAGTAAGGTGGTGCAACAATTTTCCCCATAAAACCCATTGTACCAATCATGCTGGAGAAGCAGGGCTAGAGGTCACCTGTGCTACTGCTATGTCAAGTGCAGGGGAAATACTAGGCACTGCCCAAAGAACTAAATGCAAACAGTTTCCCATCTCACCTTCAACTGACCAACCACCATACTAAGAATGCAGTTGTCAGGAGTTGGCTGATGATCTTGGGATGTTATGTTGTGCTGAATTTTTTGGAAAGGGAGTCTCTGTTAGCCAAGAGAAAAAAGAACATTAGATTATTACGTAGTAAATGTCATTCAAACATGTTAAACCAGTTGGACTACTAGTGCTTATATGCCATAAAAGGGCATACAGAGCAATCCTATGGCCCTCTAAGGTTTGGTTGTATCTACAGGTCATAAGAGTGACCTCAGTCAAGGGCTGATGATGGTGTTCTTGGGGGAAGATGCTTGGTCCACTAGGATATCCACTGTCAGTATCCTGGCAGTGCTCCACTCTCCTTCACTCCCTATTTGAAAGGAGCTAGGAGGCCAAAGCTTATTTGTAGGGCAAGAGGATGGAGAGGTGAAGATAGCTTCTATACTCCTCCCACCCTGCATAGCATGTCTGCAGTCTGACAGATTTGGAGGGCTTGGGGCTAGTACATGAATGAATGCTAGTACAACTAACAAAATTTCTTAACTGCTGATGCTAAGTGGTAACACACCATCAATTTTTCCATAATTGATGCTTTTCCTTGAAATTGCTGCCCTTCCCATGATAAACAGGAAGCATCTGTCTGCAAAAAAGATATAGGTTTCAGTAATCGATACGTTAAAAAGATAAAAAGAAAGCAGAGTATGCAAATGAATATTGCCAGGTCCAATCCCTGGCAAGATACCTTCAGTGAATTCTGTACCTTTCCAGTCAGACAAGCCTAATTGAAGCCCCTCTTCTATATCCGGCCGAAAGCTAACGTAGCTAATTCCCCACTCCTGTCAATACATGGATCTGCAGAGCTAAATCACGTGGCAAAACACCTCCCCTCATCATACACTCATCTTTTGCCTGGGCCATCGTAAGTCAACAGGTACTTCCTGCTCAATGATTCCTCCTGACCTTGTTCAACATTGTTAATAACTAGGAGAGGGTCTGGTACTTGAACCATGTATTTACTTTTGCTACTTTAGAAGAAATAACAAATACACCAACTCAGCTTCCCACAGCCTGGCATCTTTCAGCTCCCTCAATTCCTCTCCACTGATTATGCCAGCCTAGGCAATGAGAGTTGAAATCCCACATGGCAAAAGGCCATTCCAAGTCAATAACCCATCCGTTACACTAATAAGGAAACTATAGCTTAAACAAAGACATGTTGATACATACATAAAGGGCACCTAATTGTTCCCTACTGGTATCAAACTGTTGATAATACAGTTGTACAAAACTTGTTCCAATTTGCTCCCAAATAGGTCTTTCTGCCATTTTAGGCACCTGCAAAGAAAAAATAAAAGCATTTTTAATCAACAAAACAGAGTCATAACAGTGGAAAACTTAGACAACCAGAAACCTACCCACAATGAAACCAAGGTTAGTGTATAAAGGTACAATTTGGTGTGGGTGGTTAGAGCTCTGGACTGGATTCCTGGGAGATCTGAGTTCTAATTCCCAGTAAGCCGTGAAGCCCACTGGGTGACTTCGGGCCAGTCATGGTCTCTCAGCCTAACCTATTCACAGGGCTGTTGTTGAGCTAAATAAGCTGTTTTGGATTTCTCAAAAGGGGGATAAAAATGCAATGCAATAATAATATTAATCTTTGCATGCTGGGAGTTGTAGGCCTTTTTGCTATCTAAACTTCTATAGGATTGCACCTTTTGTGTACTATCATACTGCAACATATGCAGTTATGGTTATGCCAAATTTAATTATTTCCAGAGGGGCTGTCATGTTATTCTATTGGAGCAAAAAACCCCAAAAGGCTTAAAGACTAAAACACCTTAGGAATTAATAAACTCATTCTGGTATAACCTACATGGAATATTATGGAGCTTCACATTTATATACAAAACATATACTCCGTAGTGGAAGGAGAAGGGAAGACTTCACTTTTTACCATTTTTCCACCATCGTATGTGCTGTATATGCACTCAAAACTCTCCATAGAATGCCATGTAGCTGATGAAGGGTGTTATCATCCATGAAAGCCTATACCATAAGAACATTTGTTAGGCTTTCTGTTAGTTCTTTTACTGTTTAGGCTTAGTTGTTAGTTCTGTCACTACTGGAAGAACAGACAGGCTGTATGTACACAAGTATTAAGTCACATAACTCAAATTTGAAAGTGAATAAATTCCTTATCTTTCCATTGCTTTAAGGCAATGGATCATTTAAGGCAAAATGCAGAACATGGATGACCAACCACAAATCCAGCAAAAAACCAAGGCTGTTTCTCCCCCTCCACATCTGGCCCATCTGTGCATATTACCCACTGGTTCATCTGTGTTTCCCAGTATACTTCATGCGTACATTTAGCTTCATGACAACCCTGGGAACTATGTGGGAAATCAGAAATGGTGCAAGTTTATGAGCAGGCATGGACTGCCTATGCAGAGTAGGGATACACATTTATTTATACTTAGGAGTAAGTTCCACTGAACTCAGTAGAGCTTTCTTCCAGTACAGATAGTGCTGCATAGATTGTGCTGTCAAATTGTCTCTGGAAGGTCAGCTGAGATGCTTTTTAGAGGAGGTGTTTGAGGTTTGTCTTTCCTCCATCAGCCTACTGATAGAGCATTAAGCAATTAACACAGGTATGTGTGCTTCAGGTATGTTTGGGTGACTCCTGTGGAAGGCATGTCAGAGTCCATCTAGTCCAGCCCCTGCTCAAAGCAGAAAATCCAGAGCTAACCTTTCTAGAAGAGGGGCAGTCCACGGTTTGCTTGAAAACTTCAAAAAAGAAAAACCTACTTTCCACTGGCAAATTGATCTTACTGCCAAGAGGTTTGTCCTCATGTTCAATCAAAATCTGCCTTCATGTAGCTTAAGACGTAGGAACTATGCCAAGCCACTCTGGCAGCCAGGAACAAGTCTTTGCCTTCTTCTATTCAACAGCCCCTCAGGAATCTGAAGAGTGCTATAAAGTGCCTTCAGTATTTATTTACTCAGGATTTATTTACCCCCAATATTTATTCATCCAATAGTATTTACAGAACTAATATCTGAATTTCCTACACATTCTATACTCTGGCCACTAAAAGTATCACTAAAATTACAGTATTTGACATTATAGAACATTGAAAAATATGGTATCTAAATGCAAATGCCATGGGTTAGTGAAAGGTGATGGAGAAAAACATGTATTAATAACAACATACATGCAGCTTGACTCAGTGCATTGTTTACTAGAAAGCAAAGGCCATTGTGTTTAATGGGGCATACTCCCAAGTATGAATGCACAGGATTATTTACTTGGAACTAAGTACAGGAGTTTCATTTTCAGATGTACACAGGATCACAATGTAAAGCTATATCCCTATGCATACTTACATGAAAATAAACTACTTAAACTCTGCTTTAAAACTCTGCTTAATAAACATGCAAAGAATCACAGAGGGAGGTTGCAGGTCCTGCCCCCATAGCTGACAATCTTATTGAATTTAACAGGGTTTAATTCTCCAATATGCATAAGATGGGGCTGTGTAAGACTACAGTCCAGTGCGCAATTCTTTGGCAGTAAGTCCCCTGGACGGACCTGGGTTTAGGGATCTAAGTGACTATTTCCAAACTAAGATCTGTCTGCACAAACTATAATGAGATCTAACAGGATGATTCTTTTAGCTTGCTCACCCCGCCACGTGCTTCCTGCGCAAACATGCGCTTTACCCTTAAGCCTGAAAAAGCACCGTGGCTCATTTTCATTTCAGGGTTGTCAGTGGCAACTAACTGTGTCTCCGCGATGTCTCACGAAGTACTTTGCAAAAAGCAACCACCTCGAGGAACCGTCTCTCCGCTTGCCGGCAGATTCATTGCATTCTCTCCCTTCATCACCACCCCATTTGGCAAAGTCCACGTGCTGCGTCCCCTACTATCTTACTGGAAAGCATGGGGGAGGGGGGGCGAGATGTGCTGCTTCTTCGGAATAAAAGCAGCACCAAGCAACCCCATCTCGCAGTTAAAAGAAGCAAAACTAAAAAAAAAAAAAAAAGAAAGAAAGAAAGGTCGCATCGCGGGAGTAGATCACCTTCCGAAAAAGAAAAAAAAATCATGCAGGTCGTTCCCTTCAGAACCTACAGCTCCTTATTTTAACACTCCCCTACGTGGTGCATTCAACTTGTGTTGGAGTACAACTCCCCCCTCCCCGCCCCCATCCTCCGGAGCGTCTAACCCATCTGGAGGGACCCCAGGCTGGGAGGCTGTTTTTAAGCAGATTCAAGCCGATCCCGCGCAGGCACAAGCAGGCAGGCCCGGGTCTTTCAAACAGAAAGGCCTGATTTTTGCTCGGAAATTTAATCGACCGGCCGCGCTCGACTCACCACCAACACGCAACTCGCTCGAACGTTGTAGTCGCCGCCTGGCTACGCCTGCCTCCTCCCCGTTCGATTCCGGACTGCATAAAGGGCGGTCGGAGCCCTTGTGGGGAAAGTAAAAAAGGCGGCTGGCGAACGGGAACCGTTTTACTCAGATTTCGGGGGAACGAATCAGCCCCTGGAAACACAGAAGCAACGTGCAGTGTACTGTGATGTGCATCTCCAAAACTTAATCATAGAATTTTAGAAAAATAGAAACTTGATCACAGAATTTGATCCAAAGCCGCATGCAGGGTCTTGTGGATTACTGCACCCGCCCCCTTTCCCCTGCATTCATGGCTGCATGGAATCACAAAGCAGATGTGGGGACAGGCAACTGGCAAAAAGTTATTTGAGAATGTGGTCCCCCATAACTTCCGTGACAAACTTTTTCACCTCCCGCCCCCAAGTGCTTAATAGCGTCTTTCTGTCCAGCATACACGTGGGTCAAGAATATGAACTCCACATTTCGCAAGCGGCGCCGCAGTAAAGTTGTTTTACGTCACGCCGTTTTCAGCCAATGGTAGCCTGAACTGCACAAATTCAATGAATTTCGAATACGTGTCTAGCCTTTTATGTTCGCTTCTCAAATAGGTATTACACAAAATAGGTATCTGATGTCATCTTGTTTCTTTACCTGCTAGTGGCAATGAACTTAATGAGGTCCAGCTTTCTTCTGAGTAAACCTACAGAATAGCCGTTAATAGATCTAAAAAAATAATTTCGTTGTGAGGAAATTAAAACTGACAAGTAAAAAACAAAGTAGTTCTAGTATACGTCCATGAAGTTCAATGGCAAGTAATTGGTCATTTACTTTGCTAGCATACGTCATGGAACTGATATTGGGTCATTGTATTCCAAACTATTGGTGAAAAAGAACCATACCTCAACTCCCATTATTCTGCTGCTTGCCATACGATCATTGGTAGCTTGACTGTACCAAGAGTCCAAATATCTTTTCCTGTCCGTTGCAGCATCAGGGATAATGAAACTAACTGGAGACTCAGAATTTAGTGAGATGAGCAGGAAATCGGTGGATGGGTCTTTCTCATTTAACTACAGCTGACTGAGAGTTGAGTGTACCTAAATTCTTTGCCTGTAATCTTATGTCTGTGTTTCTTTCTTAATGAAACATGGTGGTAGAAGTGAGATTTATGTTAATAAAGCAGTTAAGGTCTGACCAGGCCAAATATACAACAGACTTTGCTGGCCTTCTCATCATTTTATGGCTTTCTTGCTAATAATACGGTGGCTCTTAGCAAAATTAATGAGGCCTATAACCTTAGAGGACCAATTGCTGCAGCGGATCCCACTGTGCTTGCTGAACAGTGGCAAACAGTTCTCTGGGGCAAATAGTAAAAAAGTCCCATTGTATCTATATTGGCTAATTTATCGACTTAACTATCAAGTATCTAGAGTGGCATATGGACTTCGAACAACTCAGAATAAGAGCAAGAAGTTCTACTCCATTCTGAACTGAACTCTTATCTTTCAAGTGGCTATCCACCCATAGTTGTCTCTGCCAAAAATTAATGTACGGAATGGACCACCTACATAGATGGAGCCTAATCTAGTGTGCCTAAAGGCCTGTGGATTGCAGCATGAATCCAAAACTTCTATTAAAGTCTAGTACAATTATTATTACAACATCAATAACATCTGTTGTGAATGTACTTTGGTTTAATCACAACTCTGTAATGATACCAAGTTTATATGCCAAGTTCTAACCAAATTTCAGCTGCTAAGAAACATTCCTGCTGGTTGACCAATAAATTAACCACACTGTTAAGGAGAAACATTGTTATTAAATAATAAAAAACCATTTCTGAAACAGATGTTTAGCAATGCTGGAAATCTAAGGATATCCCACTGTAAACTGCATGAGCCTATGCAAGTCTACTCAGAAGTAAATCCCACTGACTTCTATGCATGCTTAACTTTCAGGTAAGCATGCATAGAATTACAAGCCAAGGATTGAAGTCAGGAAATTCATTTAAAGGTTTTTTGTAATTATTATAGTACAGTGCATCTACTTTTCCAGCTTTATTGGGAATTACTGTTTCCACAAGCAGCAAGATTTGGAATTCTCCATGGTTCAATTAAAGCAAAGTAGTGGCTATTTTACCATCATATCATTCTAGAGATGTAGACCTGTTTTGATGACACACTCCATGTAAATATGTATTTACAACTGATTTTTGCAATGCCTGAGCCCAGCCCACTTCAACCAGGGTGACTTTTTTTTTCCAAACAAGCCACCCTGAAAACCTATGGGCTGTTCTAGAGTTTGCTTTACCCAGGGTGGGTTGTTCTGTGGTCTGAACTTGGATGACTTACCTCACCACTTTGGTGATCCTGTTTGTGCTGCCACCAGATACAGCCCCTTCTGACTTACCAAGAGTCACACTGGAAGGGCTGTCATTTGTTGGCCTCCCTTTAAAGTAACAATGCATCCCAAATATTCTTACCTTTTCAGTTTTTTTTTTTTAAAGTGACTATTTGTAGTTGGAAGTGACTATTTACATTGACCTGAAAAAGTGAAGTATTGCCCGGTCCTGCAGGAGGCCTGGTGTCAAAATGCAAGAAATAACCAGCCTTGGACGTTGACACTGAGTCCCAATGCATTCTCCTCCCTTTGCTTTCCCAACAATTGTCAAAAGGCCAGTTCTGTCTAAAGAACTTTGCTCACAAAAAGGTGGTGGACGGTATATCCCATTCATGCTAAGAACCTCTTATTTTATTTTGCCACTCCTTGAGTACATTTTGCCCCTTTTTCTGAGACCCTAGCTACTTTGGAAAATGTGAAGTCCACTTCACGCTCTCTTTTGGGAAGCTGGGTTCTTTTGTGTGTGTTTTATTCAGAAAATACAGTCCTGTCTCCGAAAATAAACAACAAATATGGCATAGCAGATCATCCATCCATATATAGTCAACTCAACATCCTACATGTATTTCACACTTTGGCCCTTTTAAAGCTGATTACATTTGGCACAATCCTATAATACCCAATGTTTGGTAGAACCCTTTCAAGTAGCAAAGCTAGCCTCACTTTTTTTGCACTTTTGTGACAGCACAGCCATATGGTTGGGATATCTGAAGCTATAAGCCAAGGGTGGGCAATCCGCAGCTCACAGGTTGCATGTAGCCCCTGCCAAAATTCATGGTGGCAGCAATTAGCTAAAAAAAGACAAATTTAGCTTGAAATAACTGTTTTTGTCCCTGCCTCTGCTAAGAATGAGAATACAGTGGTTGGGATATGCAGATCAGTGTAATTCAAGTCCACCAAATTCCATCTTGAACGTCATCCCATATCAAACTGCAAGCTTTTCTTCCGTTCTTATGAAATTCTGTGCACATCTTTGAAATGTATTATGCATTCTTCTTCCATTGATTAAATATATTTGTGCATATTTTTCAGAAGTACACATTTTTCTGCACTTAATATATGCATGCTGTAAAACACCTTTTTGGAAAAGTTTGTGAAGCACTTGGCAGGCTGAGGAATGTGTGAGATTGCATCCATGTTTACTTTAAAAACAGGTGAACTGGGAAATCCTCATCAAAACTGAGTTGAAGCACATTTTTTACACATGCCTAGCAGCAGTGGCAAGACTGCAGCCAGTGGAGGACTGAAGTTGCCCATTCCCACTACAGACATAATAAAATTCTGATCTGATGGAAGTCCCCTTTAAACAATTCCAACTTTCTTGGAGATAAAGGCAAAGACAACAAGAATTCATGAAGCATCATTAATCCACACAAATGTTCCATGAAGTTTGCCCTTGGGTAACAAATCATACCTGGCTATCCCCAGCAAGAATTACTGCCTATGTAAGGCAATTCTAGCTGAACTGTCCAAATTTGCTTCACTCTACTCCTCCTCACTGTGATCATGTGTATCACTTGCAAGGGAACAGAGTTTCTTAAAATACCATGCTCATGTGCTCTTCAACCCACCCAATTTTTGAACTCCTTCGGTTACATTGTGCAGTGGCCTCAGCAGCAACATCCATGGCTGTGGCCACTCCTCTTTTAGGAGTGTCTTGAACCAGTATTTTTATACTGTCCTGCTTGTACAGAACAATACAGAGTTGTGTTTCGGCTTAGATACCTTTGTGTTCCAGAAAGTACAGCTCTTTGTCCTCAAAAACAAAGTCTTATGTTATGCCCAGATCATTATTTATATCACCATCATTTGTTCTGGTAAATGTAACAGCTACTGCATTCCAGAAATTGAAGGAAAGAAATATGTGTTAATAAAGCTCCAGGGTAATCATCCAATTGCTCTTCTCATCTAACAATTAAAAAAGAATAGCTACAGTAAGCATATAAAATTGTTTTAGATGCTATATTCCTTTTTCTCTAAATATTACTATAGGAAAAGAAGTATGCCACAGGTTCCCTGTCCTTTCACTTTTGGATTTCTTCCTTTCTTTCCTTGTCTGCATAATCACAATTTTGCCATGATGTCCAAACACAAACTGAACTACCTTGAAACCATGCTCTGAAGTAGGTTTGCAGAATATTCCTGTTTAGTGGTAATCCTACGTTCCCTGGTTTGGATATCACAACAAGCCATGATTTTGGAATCAGGAAAGGGAGAAAGGAATCTACATACAAAAGGGAGCTGTAGAGAGTAGCCCAAATCTCTGCAAGTTAGCCCATTGTTTGCTGGACTGGAAAAGTAATATCCGAATCACAGTTCTGGAAGTTTACTTAAGCTTTGTGGTTTCGTTCTCTACATCACTTTCATCTTCCTCTGCATCATATTCTAGTTCATTTTCCTGTGACGATGCAACTTCATCATCCCAATAGTTTCCATGGGAGTTGTCCATTAGATATTTTGAAGGTGAAATATCATGAGAGGGTTTTTTGGACTTCTTCCACTTCAATTTCTTTTGCCTTTGCACCTCAGCCAACTGTTGCTGCTGTTGCTCTGAGAGTTCAATCCCTTCTATTTTCTTGACCTTTATCTTGTTTTTATATTCATAGATTTGCTTATTTAATGCTTCATGATCAATGCCAAACAGATTAGTGTGAATGTTGGAACCTGAGTCTGGAAGTGTGTCAGTCACAGTAGATCTTTGTTCACTGCAACAAAGGGAGGAAATAAACAAAATATATAGCCCTGACATATGGGATCGTTTCACTCTGATTTTGCCTGTTCCCCCCTCCCACTGCCACCCATGGCATTCAAGAGGACCTCCCGCTACTCAACCAAGAGGTTTTTTTTGAGACACAGAGGGGACTGGGTTGTGGAAGAAGGGGCGGGGGGAACAACATTGTATCAGCAACCCTTCACTTGCCTAACTCTGGATGTAACCCAATATAGTCTGAAAACATACTTTAAAATCTAACTTTACTAATAAAATACACTTTTTACTTGCTTAATGTTATGCTTGTTTTATAGCCTACCTGAAATCATTTTCAAGCAATTCTTCTTTTTCCTCTTCAGGCCCAAAATCAGCAATTGCCAATAGCTTTTCAATCTAGGATTTAAAATATATATGTTTAAAGTGTTTAGGGGAAAAAATCTGTTCACATTCAGAGTATAATAGGTTCTGAGGGCAGTATCCAATGTGACACTACCACTAATGGAAATAATATACTAAATAGCACCTAGCATAACACCAATAGAAGTTGATGACAGAATTCATCAGGCCAGCAGGTATTGTTGACTTTGTACTGGAGGTCGTTACATTAGTACAAGGTAATTTATATTAGTGGTAGTGTCATAATAGATATCAGCATTGTCTCAGCTCCTCTGTGTGTGCACTGTCTTCAAGCATATCTTGTGCAATGATAAATATTGCTCCCTAGCAAGCGTCCATTCTATATATTCTGAAAATAGTTTGTGCCGCAGAAAGGTGGGTTTTTTGGCTTCCCACAATACCATATTCTATTGATAAATCAGGTATCCTGATGCTTCTTATAAAAAGCATTAAAAAAGAATTAAGATTCTTTGTTTGTAGGGCCAGGACTTCTGAGAAATATAAATAATGTTGCAAACCTCCACACACTTACCTTAGGAGAAATTGCTACAGAGCTCAGCTGGACTTACTTCTAAGTAGATACATATAGAATTGCACTATGAGGTTCTTTAAAGGTGCCTTTATGGATATGCTTTTTGTAGGTCTACCAATTTCTTTCTCTTTTGAGAAAGCAGAAGAATATATTGACATTTTATTGTGGTCATTCTAATATTTATGCTACTCAGGAGGCATCTGTATGTTAGCATACAAGCCAAATGTGCTTCAGTCTTCCCTGCCATGATACAAGAATAAACTCTTAGCTTTTTCTTTGAATTTTGGCCAGAATCAATTCTATGACATGACAGAAAAGCAATTCTATGCACAAGCATGTCTCAATGCCTTTTTAGTTTGCAAGACTGCTGGTACATATAATACTTTTTATAATTGTTTGTATTTGTATGTAAGCAGCTTAAGGGACTGCGGGTGGCGCAGTGGTTTAAACCGCTGTGCTGGTTGATCGAAAGGTTGCGGTTTCGAATCTACACAACAGAGCGAGTTCCCGTTGCTCCGTCCCAACTCCTGCCAACCTTGCAGTTAGAAAGCATGCAAATGCAAGTAGATAAAAAGGTACCACTTCGGTGGGCAGGTAACAGCGTTCCATGCACTTCGGTGTTTAGTCATGCTGGCCACATGACCACGGAGACTGCAGACAAACGTCAGTTCCCACGGCTAGGAAACGGAGATGAGCACCGCCCCCTAGAGTCAGGCATGACTGGACTTAATGTCAAGGGGAAACCTTTACCTTTACCTTTTTAAGCAGCTTAAAGAGCTTTTCTGGCTGAGGAGGGGGATAAAATGCTTTAAGTACATAAATAAGGAAGTAAGGTGAAATTGAAAATATGAGCCTAACACTGCAGACAGAGCTCTGAAACTTTCTCTGTGTATTTCATGCAAAGCCTAACTAGTGAGTTATATAAAATTATTATTTCTTTCAACAGGTTTTTATGAAAGCATCCGAAAATGGCTTTCCTAGGCTTTTACTGTTGTTTGCTTGCTTGTGGCAATGGGATGGAAAAGGAGTTGCAGCAGTTTCCAAAACCGATGGTAAATTACTTCTTTCATAAATAATATTTAGGTACTTCCTTCCTACCTCTCTTACAGCAGCATCTGCTTTGTCTCTAAGAAACAGTATTGGAGGAACAACTCTCAGGACCTGATGAGAAATCAGAATGTGCCTGTAATGAAAGAAATAAATAAATGGAACATAATTCAATTAAAATTTTCGCTAAATATTTTCAAAATGCCATCAAGAAATAAGTGTAAAGGGGAAATGGAAGCTCCCCAAACTCCCTGCAAGGTAGGCTGGGGCAACGAACAGTCAGTAGGTTTGCACTGCCTCTTTTGAATCCACCTCTGTTCGAGTCAGGGATTCTCGCAGGTACACTTGGAGCTACTAAAATAAGAATTCATGCTGACACTCTCTATTTTAAGTCCCAAGACTGAAAACATTAAACCAAAACCAATACTGACATTTACCTAGAAGGAAGCACACAAGATCCTAGAGGCTCCAAGCCCCATCCCTGGAGAACCTCCTCAAAGGATATCCCTCCACCACCAAGTTCTGTCTCAAATTGGAGATAACAGCGGAGATTCCTTTCCTGGTAAGTGCCAGCAATGAACCCCGCACTGGTATCTCCAACTGGAGTTCAAAGGAGGCAGCAGGTGGTGGGGGGGCTGTTCTTCCCTACATGGATGAATTCTGCCACTCCTTACCCACCTGCTGTTTCCAATACTGGTTCAGAGAGTCCCCAGGTCTCTCCATGCTTGCAGAAGGCAGTTCCATGCCTCCCTCCAGCCGTGCGGTGTCCTATTCCAGCCTGCAGTTGGCCTGGAGGGGGACGATTTGGCCGCACCACAGTGTTGTACCCCTACAGAAAGTGAGGTTAGTCCACTGCTTGATACAGCATGGTAGTACCTTATTCGTTTGGTGCTCTTCTGCAGAACCTTTTCAGCATAGTCATCCCGTTCCAAACTGCCAGTAGACTTCCAATAGATACGGCATACTGAAAAATCTGATGTGAGGGACACCTAAGAAATACAAAATATGTGCTGTAGATCTACATTTGTAGATGATGGGATTTCAAAAGTTTGGAAGGAAGCAGTGCAAATAATCTTATGACAAATAATGGTAAGTAAAGAGAATTTCTCTTACCTAAACAGAGCAACTAAGGGCACAATCCTATTCATGCAAAAAGTCCTAAAACTCCTAACTGTTCCCAGACAGACTTTGTATAACATGTAGCATTGTGTCCTATATCACCAATGTAATTAACGCGGAGGATAGGGGGAGAAGAAAAACAATTCTATTTTGCAAACAGAGAGGTTTAATACTGAGGCAGGAAAAAGGGTTTACATTAAAGAAGCAATACTAGTACAGGAACATGTGATGAAGCTGTGAATTATACACTGACTGGAGTCACATGACATGGCAACCACCATAGGCAGGCAGCCAGCCAGCCATGGAGGGTTACTGTGTTGTCCAAACCCAGAGTGTTTCCATGGAGTGGCTTATTTTGCAGGAACAAGCCACACTGAGAACCCATGGCTTGTTGTAGGGTTCTTCTTAGCCATAATGGGTTGGCCTGTACACATTTCTCCTCCATTTATTTTCTGGCATTAAATCTGAATATACTTTTAATCCATCAGGAACCTGCACTAACTACAGCAGTAAGTGCTCTGAAATGAAGCTACACAAAGGTGGGTGGTGGGGAGTAGCTGGGGAGGAAAGGAACTGTGGAAAAGGTAGGGGACACTGAAAAGCGACAGTTCAATACTTAAAAGGAAAAGATCAAATCACTGCAGTTGTGCCTCCTCCGCACTTTTGGTGCACCTACTCCCTTGGCTCCCACCTCCTCATTCTGGACTTCTGACTTGTGCTACATCGTCCTGCATTTCTTTAACTGTTATTTCTCCACCTGGCCTTTCCAACTGTGCAAATTAGCCTAGATATCTTGACAGTTTCTTACCCACTCCTCTCCCTGTTCCATTTGCCAGACTGCAGAGACAGACAAGGGACTTGACCATGAAAGCCTGCATCTATCAGACAGCTGTAAGTACTGACTTGCCAAAAGTAGAGAATGAAGAAGGAGAGCAGCTGGAGCGACTGCAACTGCATATTGCTGCACTTTTTTTCAGATAGGGAATGAAAAGGAGTAGGGACTGGAGAGCAGAGGAGGAGATCCCATGGGTTTAGCTGCAGTTATCCCTAGGGATGGCTAGAGATGCTAGAGATGGCTGGAGGACAGAGGAGGGGAGATCAAGCCACAGGAAGCCTGATTGTCTAAGAGGTGTAATGGCTTATTTGTGGGGTGGCTTAGCATAACATGTGAACCCACCTATTAAGACTCAAGCCTGGGTTTCACTGTAATTTAAGAGAGTACTCATGTGCAGATGAAATCTAGAGAATCATAAGGCTGCCTTGGTTCTACTGAAATCTGTAAAAATGAAACTTTTAAACTGTGTATGTACGAATCCTTAATTTCAGTGCAATTAGGTGCTGATAAGATGCTTTGCTATATTCAGAAATAAGTTGGCAATGTTAACTTATTTCTGAACTAGATTCCTTCCCATTAACAGGATTTGCACAGCTCTTAGGCTGTAGTGGCTTTGGAGTCTAGAACCCCAAGGCTGCTGCTGACCCACCCAATAGAATGCTCTGTTTTGGGTCTCTGCCACAAACACCAGTGGCAGTAAATCTATGGCAGGGACTCCTCCGGGAGTGGTACAGTGCTGCTTCACTGGCTGAATGGCACTTTTACAACATCCCACAGCCCATGAGACACAAGCTGAAGCACTGTGGAATTTCAAACTAAGAGTTTTACACCACCAACAACCCTGCCATTTTTAGCAAGCTATAGCAAGCCTTTTCTATACCACCAGAAGTCAAATTTCAGTTCATCCAGAAGAAGCCACAACATACATGCAAGACCACATTTCAGAGGCCAAAGCTCAGCTTGTATAACATTCCTTTGACAAAGAGGCAGAGTGCAAAACCTTCCACAGGAAATGTTCAGTGAAGGAACATTTTCCTATAAATGTTCTAAGATTATTTTTTCACCTCTGGGAAAATATTTGCATTTTTAGAAATGCATTACAGCAGGACCTCCATATCCGCTGGTTCAGTTACTCCATTTTCACTTAACCACAGCTGACCTTGGTCCAAAGCAGAAGAGAAGTTGTAAAGTGCTTCCTTAAGTGAAAACTCTCAATTTAATAAGGAAAGAAAAAAAATCATATACTGGGGATGCTAGGTTACATGGTAAGAATGAATTTCCTATTTTTGAAATTGTGGAAAAAATAAGTGTATATGTACAGTATATAGTGTTTACTATTATCTGTGGTTTCAAGCATCTGCTAAGAAACTATCCCTATAGATACAAGGATCATGCTGCAATTAAATAGATATAACAATACCAGTGAAATCTAAAATCAAAGTTGTTATCAAGGCTTATTTCACGTTACTTTTCAAAGAAGCCCATATTAATATGTGCTGTTCTTCAAGCATGCCAAAATCTGTATATTCATTGTTTCTATGCCTTATTTTTTTCTTAGATTCTAAAGAAGGTAAGGAAAAGACATGCTATTGTGCTCTCATGTTTTGAAGTATTTACATATATATTCCAATAAAATTATGTCTGAATAAAGCTTTAAATTTGCTTGAATCTAACATTTAAATTACCCTACAGTTTTTTATTGATTTTTCTCTGACCTGATTGAACTAACGTTCAACTACTTTTGTAAAACTTTTGGAGATTTCTACCATGCGTCACAGTAACATGTTAACTAAATGGAGAAGTCAAACAGTCCATTGATTTAGGACAGTAAGGCTTTCCTTGAAAGTTTTCCAGAAAAAAATCTGGATTTCTGTCTTATTGAGTGTTTCCCAAAAACTCACAGCATTCTCCCCTAGTAGCTCAGAATAGAAAACTGAAGTTCATTGATCAAGTGCAAATTTAAGAGACTCAGATAGGCTAGTGAGTTCACACCTACCTTATCTGACTTGGCAAGATACATATTCCCCAGTCCAAAAATGCTCTCATGGGGTTCAAATTGTATATAACTCCCAGTATTCCTCAACCAGATTTTTTTTTTCTAACTGCATAGGACTGTACCCTAAACTATGATTTCTGTGTATCCTTTAGAACCCATTTCCCACTTCAGCTCCCTTAGCTTTTGAGGGATTGGTGAAAAGTATTTTAATAATGGGTTTAAGAACAATATAAATCTAGAACTTTGAATCACTGCAGAACACTACAGTGCAATCTGTAGGCTGCTTTTCAGAATTCTGGTAAATTTCTGTCTCACAACTTAACAGTGCAAGCTGCATGTGTCTGCTCAGAACTGAGTGCCATCAGATTCAATGGGAGTTGCTTCTAGGTAAACAAGTACAGAATTATAGCCTAAAGCCACAATCCTATGCATTTTTAAACTTAAATAGTCCTACAACTCTACCAGCCACCATGCTGGCTGAGGCATGCTGGGAGTTGTTGGTCTTTTAAATGTCTAAACGCGCACTGAGTCGCAACCTGGCTTTGTTGTATTGATACCTTTTGTACTTGCCTTAGACAGCTCCAACCTCAGGTCATAAACTTCTTGGCCAGCATCACAGGTATCCAGCACACCCCTCACAGCTTTAAACAACAGAACTTCCAGGGTCTTTTTCCGTATGCTGTCTTCCCTCTTCAGTTTTGGTGGAGCAAGCTTTAATGCACTTGCAAAGCTGGGGGGCTTGTATATCTTTAAAACAAAGGTTGCAAAGGGAAAATAGTTCATTGTTCACAGGCTACAGCCAACTTCATAAAAAGATATCATATATTTTAGGACTCAATCCCCCATCCCCCGCTTTTCTTTTCACAGTCCTTGGTCTCCCATGCTTTTAATAGCAGCACATAATATTAAGATTATAGACATTTCCTAGGATGAAGACAAATGGTAAGAGAAGTTTCAGAACAGAGCTCCACAAATATCAGCAGCTTCCCAAATTTTACACATTTTTTTACTCTGGGTTGTTCATGGTTAATAACCCAAAGTCAAATATAGTGTAGGGTTTGCACGTAAGAACCCATGCTTCAAAAACAGCCCATACTCAGTCTATACTCAACCCATATGCTGAGAATCAACTGAATGAAATGGTTGATTTAAAGAAAATGCTACTGTATATGTTTTATATACAACGTACTTTAAAGCCTTGTTTGTGCATTTTTAAACTCGAAGGATGCATACTATAGTGTAGGGATGGACATTTTTGTATCAAAATATTGATTAGGCAATGAGTTAGAGCCACACATACATTTTCATATTCTCTCACACACTTACTTCTACCATCTCAGTATTTAAAGACACAAAGGCTGAACCCTCCCTTCCCTACCTGCAAAGGGTTTAATATGTGCCTGACCCTCACCAGGGGAAAACATGTAAATTGAATGGAAAAGAGGACATACCTCTGAGATATTGCGGGTTTGGTTCCAGACCACCACAATAAAGTGACTATCACAATACAGCGAATCACATGAATTTTTTGATTTCCCAGTGCATATAAAAGTTATGATTACACTACACTGTAGTCGATTAAAGTGTTCAACAGCATGACTAAAAAATAACACACATTCCTTAATTTAAAATATTTTATCACTAAAAAATGCTAACCATCATCTGAGCCTTCAGTGAGTCATTATCTTTTTGTTGCTGGATGGTCTTGCCTCAATATTGATGGCTGCTGACTGATCAGGGTGCTGGTTGCTGAAGACTGGGGTGGCTGTGGCAATTTCTTAAAATAAGACGACAATGAAGTCTGCCACATCACTTACTCTTCCTTTCACCAAAGATTTCTCAGTAGCATGCAATGCAGCTTAATAGCATTTTACCCACAGTAGAACTTCTTTCAGTACTGGAGTCAATTCTCTCACCCTGTTGCTGCTTTATTAACTAAGTTTATCTAATATTCTACAACCTTTCTTGTCATTTCAAAAATTGTCATAGCACTTTCACTAGGAGTAGACTCCATTTCAAGAAACCACTTTCTTTGCTCATCCATAAGAAACAACTCCTCATAATATACAATAGCTTATTGTTTTTATTGTGCTTTATTGTCTTTTTATCTTGTGTTGTGAGCCACCCAGAGGTGCTGTGGCACAATTAGGCAGCATAAAAATGTTTTAAATAAATAAATCTGTTACAGTTCTATCATGAGATTGCAGCTGTATTATGGATGTGGCTCGTGAAGGCCCAGCACAATTACAATAGCAACATCACAGACAAAAATAATAATCCTAACAAAAATAATAATGAAAAAGTTTTAAAATAGTGCAAGAATTACCAAAATGTAACACAGAAACCTGGAGTGAGCAATTGTTGGAAAAATGGCACTGTGAAGTCTTGTTTCATGCAGTGTTGCCACAAACCTTTAACTTGTAAGAAATGCAGTATCTGTAAAGCACAATAAAATGAGGTATGCCTCTAAATGGGGATAACTGTCTTTGCACTGTCTTTTCTATTTAAACTGCACTCTCAACAGGCTGTAAACAGCCATCTGGCAGGTTGTCAGGGACCTAATTGTGCTAGGGAAGGCCACACTTGAGAAGATATCCCCAATGTCTTCCTTTCTTCTCAGTACAACAGCATTAACAGTGGCAGTGTGAACACGCAAGACATTAATGGAGAGAGGTCTGTGGCAGGGCATAAAGAAGGCCTTTGCGGACCATGTGAAGCTTGCAGGTGGTCCGTGTGTGCTCCGGGGGAGTGCATCTAGAAAAGGGAACTTCATGCTGCTTCAAAGATCTGCAAGAGCTCACTGACAGAACAAGAGGTAAGAGTCTTTCTGTTCTTACCAGGTTAGAGCCCAGAGTAGGACTATCATACCAAAACTTCTTCCTTTTGAAAAAGAGAGATATATTAGTACTATGCACTCAATGGTTGCACTAATGCACCAACAGTTTGAAAGTGTGTCCTTTTGCTCCAATCAGGGACTGCATATTGAAAACGGCAAGTGCCTAGAGAGAAGTCCAGGCCAGGAAGGGCCAAATCCAAAAGGCAAGATTAGGTATGTTCCGGTAAGCCAAGTTATGCTGGTCACCAGGCTGTGCGCAAGCACGCCTCTCCAGCAGCCTCCCACAATCTGGTACCTCCCGGACGTGCAGGACTGCAACTTCCAGCACATCTCAACCAACCATCGGAGGTCTAGTACAATATAACTGGAGGGCACCAGGTTGGGGAAGGCTTCTCCCTGGACCTCTTCGACCCACTAAGTTTGCCGCACAAAAGTGCTGTATACACGGTTGTTAGCCCCATGGAGAAAACGAAGGGCGTCCTAGTTAGTTTCTCCGCCCTCCAAGCCTGTAGTTCTGGGGGAGGGCAAAACCGGGGGGGGGGGCAGTTCTCTTTGCAGGTCTTTTGAAAACAACATTGTAAACCGCTTTTTAATTGTTTACAAAAGGTTTTTTTTTAAGTATTGGAGGAAACAAAGAATCGAGAAGGCCAGCTCGCCCTCCCCGCAGTGACAGGCCCCCCGCCGCCTCCTCTCCCATGCACACGCTCTTGCTTTCGCTCGAGCCCCGCACGTCGCGTTCAGCGGCGGGGGAGAGGGACTCACTTTTTTTTCCGGAGGAACTTCTGGAGCAGATTTCTGGAGCCACACAAAGCGGGAGAGCAGTGAAGAGAGCGGCAGCCGGGGCACTGCAGCGCCAGCCGGCCTCCCGCGAGGGCGGGACGCCATTCCTGCCGCCACCGCGCTGCAGCCTCTGCCGTTCCGTGCAGCGCGGCGGGCCGGTTCGCGGCGGCGCCGAATCCATTGCGAACGGTCCACATGGAGAGTTCGCGGCCACCCGCCGCGGAGGGGCCGTGGCGGGCAGCCGCGCTCTTCCCCCGGGCCTGCGCTCACGCGGCCGGGCCTCAGCGCGGAGACTCGAGCGCGACACTTGCCTGACCAGCGCCCCCGGCGGGCACGGGGCGCTTTCTGCAAAGCAGCCGCTGCAGCCAGGCCGGCCCCCAGAATTTAGTTTCTGGGAGTGCCCACGATCGTGTGCCTACGATCGTTCTTCAGCCGTGGCACGAATCATTTATACAGCACAAGCATATTTGGGGCATAAGGGAAAAAAATATCCAAACGCCATCTTCCAAAAATAAAGCGGTACGTGCGCGGGAAGTGGGAGTGCTTCTTGACCCCATGGCTTTGTGGACCAAAGGCTGCGTGTCCTGATGTGCGTATGCCCAAAATACACTACAGGGGATCAACAAATCGTTCCAGGTGGTGCACCTGAGCATTCCCCAGCTGACCCTTTTATACATTGATCATTAGAGGGTTACACGGAACACAACACTTTCCAATAAGCTGCAGAAGTAAAAAGTGATCCTTTTCACTTGCATACCAAAGAAGATGCTCTGAAGGAGTGGGAGGATGGGGTGGGCTGGTTTGAATTGCCCTTTGAGCTGCTGTAATCCGTCAACTGCCAACTAGTTTTTTCTGGATTGGTGCCTGGTCAGTGTCGGCTATATTTCAAGGATGCAGACATGTTGATTTCTAGAAAAGAAGGGGTGTTTTTCATAGACCTGGTTATGTGTCAGTGATTGGATGATTTAACCAATGAAAGTTCTACCTATTGATTTGTGCATCAGCTTGAAGGTCACCCACTTTTTCCTCTCAAACCCCTCCCCCATGCTTGTGTTTTACCATTTTCGGCTTAGGCACTATTCTGTGACTTTTAGTTGGTATAATGAAGAAATTGGCCTAATAAAGGTATTGCCAAAATAGGAATACTGGGATTCTAGCTTATGCATATTTATCCAGTATTAATTTCTACCCAATTCAGTGACTTCTGTGAAACAGTAGTAAATTTGAAATCTAGATGGAAGTCCTCCACAGTATGTCCCACTGAACTCAGTAGGCTTATTTCTATGTAAAATATGTGTAGGCCAGAACTATTCATATTTACACAGAAGTAAGGCCCAGTCAGTTGAATGGACCACACAGCCACTGCCATTCAGTTGGACTTCTGTGTTTTTCTGTTTCACCGCCTAGGACCTGCAAGAAGCTACAACTGAAAAAATCAGCTACCATACTTGCTTCCTCATTGGCACCATAGCATCCTTGGAAATCATGAATCATATCTACTTGTTCTCTCAAATATGTTTCAAACTATATTTCAGCCTCTGCTTTAAAAATAAAAGAGTTCTTATGAGGCTAATTTTATATTTTGGTGTCTGCATATTTAAGGGAGAAATCTATGTTTCTGTGCTTGGAAGCAAGTCCCTAGAGCTCAGTGGAATTTGATTTTGAGTGAATTTGGAATTGGGCACCATTCCAGTAGTGTTTCCCACATA
The DNA here is from genome assembly GCF_004798865.1 of Varanus komodoensis. Taxonomy (NCBI): domain Eukaryota; kingdom Metazoa; phylum Chordata; class Lepidosauria; order Squamata; family Varanidae; genus Varanus; species Varanus komodoensis. Next base: position 20,983,216 of record NW_025335505.1, on the reverse strand, counting down.
AACACCTAACACAATGTTCATTAGCAGCTTTTATTTTAGGTAAGTACAATGTCAGCTTTTATTTTAGGTAAGTACAATGATAACTGCCATATTTCCATAGAAAAGCCTGAATATTTGGCTGTAGGTAGAGTCAACTACATCTGATCCAATAAAATAGCATCATCAGTTGGTTCTTGTGTGTGGCATATCTCATTTTGGAAAACTCAAGCTACAAACCTTTTTATCAGAAAAAAATGCAGCATGCCCCACATATCGTAGCCATTTGGCATCAAACTCTTTTGATGGAGCTCTTATCAAGAAACATCTCCTAAGTGGCGAAAGGCAGCAAATATTGCAATTTTCTATTATTTAAATTAGTTTTCCATTTGTCAGATTTGTTTAACAAAGCTCTGTAGAACAATCTCAGGAACACAGTGGTTTAATTTTCACAAGAGAACAACCCACCCTGTGATTAAGGTATGCGATCTAAGTTGGAGTCTGACGGACAGCTGGGCACACTTTCTGTTGTCTTGCTCCTTCTTCCCTTCAGTCCTCTCACCAGTATCTCAGTGAATAATGAATCCATCTTGTGCAACCCCCTTTCATTTGCTGCTGCTGTTCCTCCACTCCTTTTAATATGTGTGATGTTTGGTGATGTTCTCCAGGGACAGCCCCTCCAGAACATCAGGAAAAAGTAGAAGCAGTGGCTCATACGGTGTCATGGTTGGGGTGGGGTGAACAAGCCTCAAACGGACATGCCAAAGAGACACCCAGGCACTGGTTGAACAGTTCTCAATCACAGTGGCTCGAGCAAGCTCAGAAAAAGTGCTGAGGGGTTTTTATCAGTTCCCTGAAACCATGATAGGATCGGTCTCACATGTTTGGATAAGATGCCAAGCCAGTATGGGACCAACAACACCTAGAACATCCCATCATGTTCAGTTGCCCCCCAAAAGCCACCCTGTAGAAAGTGGTCTGAGTTCACATGACATGGTAACCCACTGTGGTTAATTACCCATGATGGGTTGCCATATAATATGAACCCAGCTAATAAGGGGCAAAAAATGTTTGTATGTTTTTCTTTACATACCCATGGAATATTAATACAGATTCTTTTGACTAGTGAAAATAAAAAGCAGATGCATGGGTAAGATTATATGCCCAGTGTTAACATTTCTCCAGCTACATTTGCATGGCACATTAAATATGTACTTCATTAGGGACCGGAAGACCATTTACACAAGCCATGATACTTTCAACCATGTTTTTCATCATAAGCCGTCGGGTCTGTGAAGTTGCACTTCCAATATGAGGTGTTATAATGACATTCTTTAAATGTAGTAAAATATGGTCCCTGAAGGCAAAAAGAAACCAGGTTTACATAAAATCTTAATGAAATTTGCTGCATTGACTACAGATATTAATACAGGCTATGGTACGATCAATTGTTTCAGAGATATATTAAAAAGTAGGTTTGATTGTGCAAAAACAATCACTATTTATTTATTTATTAAAACATTTCTATGCCGCCCCTTGCCGAAGCCTCACAGCATACAATATAACCTCCATAAATAATTAGGGAATAGTTTACTCAAGATATTTGCATCCCCAAGAAATTGTACCACACAATCATAAAAGTACTATTGAGGTTCCTGTACTGGCATGTCCTTACAAATACTGCTGTTTCAAGGGATTATTTGGGCAGCCTTGGCAACTGGATTGGCCACTCATCTGCCAGATAAGATAATGCTGCAAATGTACTGGCACTAAAATAAAGGTCAACTCACAGGTTATTTTCATGCAAATATAGCTGCAGTTATAATTCCTCATGCCTCTGAATACCTATCATCTAATGTTCTAATGTCAGTTCAAGTCTTCCCATACTTATTGAGCTGTGGTCAAAGGGCTGCAACTGTATGAGCACATGAGGAAATCAGCAGACTCAGGAGAAATTCAAGATCTGTACATATCCCCCAAAAAGTAAGAGGTGAGAACCTGCTATGCAAAAATGAAATGAAATCTTATAGGGATTTATGGCATGGAATACTGGCTGACTGAGTAGGAAAAATAGACAATTGGGTGGGAGAAAAAATGGATTGGTTGGAAAGAGACTGTCAACGGAAAAGCTAATCTGCATGAGGATCTTTGCTCATGAAAGTGGGTGGTGACTATATCATTCCGTTGGGGTGTTTTGCATCTCATCAGTTATTTAATGGTAATGTGAACACTCTGAGACATGTGTTACACCCACCATCAGATCCATGCCTTCTGCATCACAAATATCCAGTGATGAATGTTCTTTTTGTGTCATTATGTATCAATTTATTATATTTGCATCCTGACTTTCATTTAAGAAGCTCAGGGCATCATATATAAAGATGGAATTACATCTGGCATCTTCAAGAATTTTTGCACACACAGAAGGGGTAAATAATATTCACATCTGCATTACACTTGAGAAACAAAAATATAAGAATTAGCCCCAATAGCAGACAGAGGGTAAACATGTCACAAGCTGTCCTTGTGGTCTGTGCCATATCCTGCAGAGTTCCGTTTTATAATTTGTTGTAAACTGCTTTGGGATTTTTAAAACAGGAAACATTTTTAAAACGTATATATTTTTAAACAAACAAATCATTTCTCAGCTAGCTTAAGAGGCTTGAGAGCAAAGAATACAGGTTCAAAGGAGAGATTTAAGGGTTCTTGGAATTTGAATCCAAAGTTCAATTAACAATTTTGGTAAGTGTTTGCATAAATTTTGTCTGCACAGCAAAGTCTTTAAAACTGAACTTGCTTATCCAAATCTGCTGCTGTTTCAGAGCAGTGATTCTCACCAGCCTTGAACAGGAACCATTTCCCCTCCATTTATTGTTTCTAAAGCCACTTGGAAGCGGTTTCTGGGCTGCCCCTTTCTCTCTCCTCCACCAGCAAAGTCTAATAAGCTTACTGGGACTTCTGGTGGAGATAGATCTTTTTCTCATCACTGAGTGTTCTGCTTTACTCAGAGCTGCAAATAAGCTATTGCAGTTCCACATCCTCCCACCCATTCATTCACTTTCTTATGACCTCTGGTGTCCGGGCAGTGCCTCATCAATCATGTTGCTCATTGCCCCTTGGAGTCTTCTCTCACCACAGCTAACTGGCAAGCTGCTTCTGTATTCTCCTCTTTCTCCCTCTCCCCAGTCACCTTAGATCTGATTAATGATAAGCCATATCACAGCAGCCAGCCAGTTGCTAAAGAAAACAACAAGGCAAAGCTAGAGAAGCCCTGCTGAGAATGAGCTGCTACCACAAAGAAAGAGAGGAGTTGAAGAGTCATGCTAAGATGATTGGGAGCTCTGAGGCCTTGCGGTGAAGTCTGTCGCTTCAGAGCATTTACATTAGCATGTAATATCACATAACAGAATTGATTTAGCAAGAAGTAAAGCAAGGACTAACACACAACATTTGCCTTGTATTAGAATAAGTGGCCCTCTACCTTACCTTAAGCAACCCTGGGGTGAAAATGAAAGAGAGATGAGTCAACAATTTATTTTGGCATAGGTGATGGGTGTACAGATTATTGATGCTAAATACTACTAAAGCATTTTGCATCAAACCTTTTTTACCTTGGCAATGGCTCAGGGTATGTCACATCCAAAGCAGCAGCCTTAATAGTTCTATTTTGCAATGCCTTCACCAGGGCATCTTGATCAACCACTTTACCTAGATTAAAAATAGAATAACTTTTCTGAATGAAAATGCTGTTTAACAGCAAGTTAAACAGCAAAAGATTTACAATCTACCATGAGATTTTAATAATAATAATAATAATAATAATAATAATAATAATGTGTCCAGTATCTGGTCCATTTTTGCCCCATGGTAGTGTAGAGTGCAGGTGCAGTCCCATGCAAGTTTAGACAGGAAAAAAAGGCCTGCTTCTCTTAGCATGCCCCAGCCAACATAGTCTAAATTTGCACAGGGTTGTGTCCTAATTTACTTAAACTGGTGTAGTAGACAATAATATCTGTTAGCCTCATGTGCTAACTCCACCAAGTGGTAAGGATTCACCCCCAAAAAGTTTCACTGTTGTATCTATGCCAGGGGTGAGCAACATGTGGCTCAAGGACCACATGCAGCTCTAGCCCCCCAGGTTGCTTCTGCTACCATCATACAATTGACATCTGCAGCAGTGGCAGCAAGAAATCCCTAAATTTAATTGAAAAATCATTACAAAGGAATTTAAAAATTACATTTGGGTTGAAAAGAATTTAGCTTTTTACCTCTCTGTAGCAATTTGTTACTGAAATTCAGTATTTATTTATTTATTGCTGTTCCCACCAAAATAAAATAAAATAAATCAACAGGGTTGTGGAAGTGCAGCCTGTTGGAAGGAGTCCAAAGAGTCAACCCCTGAGACTATTTTGAAGCCACCCACCTCCGATCTAGGGCATTCAACCATCTTATTTGTAATGGCAGTAACATATCTGTTTTCTTGCTGGCATAGTGGGGTTTCCACCAGATTATATTACTTTAGCCAGTGGATATTCACTGTAGGATTACACCTGAAGTACACCCCAGTGGTTTCAGTCTTCACTTTTCCAAACTAGAATGTATTGTCAACATGCTACCATGCAGAAATTATCACTGAAGTATCATTACTGAAACAAAATGTAGTTATGATGAGTGTCAAGAAAGTATTTTTTACTCTACCTCTGCAGATGTTGATAAGGATAGCACTGGGTTTCATAAGATCTAGCTCCCGTTTCCCAATCAACTTGTACGTTTGAGGCGTAAGGTTCACAGCCAGCATCACAAAATCTGATTGGCGGAGTAAGTTTTCCATCTTTTGGCAATAAATAGCCCCAACAGCCTGTTCATCCACCTCATTTCTGCAGGAATCAAACATTTAGCTCTAGTTAAAACTCTGACCTGTATTAGCACATTTCACCACTTTTTATCTTAATGCCTCTGACAGAAGATCAGGCTCTTGGTGGTAAATCTTCCCCCTCCTGCCTGTTTGCGGGGGGATGAAGTTCCCCTCTTTGCTATCTGCAATTGGAAGCTGAGTTCAGCTGGCCACAAACAGCTCTTGCCCCGAAGCAGGACAGGACTGATCAGGCACGCTTGCCTGCTGCTCTAGAGCAAGAGGGAAAGAAAGGGGGAGGATGGGCTGGTATTACCTGGGAAAGGAGCAGCACTAGTCAGCTGGTTCCCCTGCTGCTTGCACCATGCACCTGAAGGAAGGGCCTCCACTGGCCCCACACGCCCGAGGCAAGCAAGAGGGTGAGAATTAGCTGGGTGGCGGTGCTGCTCTGCCAGTTCATCCACTCATCCTTCTTTCTTGCTTCTACTTGTGAGAGAATCATCCTCAACATGGTCACCTGCCTTTTTCGCAAGTGACAGTGACGAGAAGGAAATGGTCTTGCCCTTCTTTCTCACACCTTCTTACCAGAGAGGCATCCCCAACCTGATGCCCACTTCCCTTTGCTTCTTCCGTTTATATTGCAGGAGGAAAAAGAAGTCCTTTACATATTTTTCCCTGCTGGAGTTTGTATTTCTCTGTCTTTCTATATATTGTATAATCCAACCACAATGTTGTACTCTGGTATAGTTGCCGTATAGTGAGATTTGCTCAAAGTACAACAAGAATTTTGTTCTGGTTTGAAATTTGATACCTGATTTTCCTCATTCTTACAGGAAGCCTAGAAAAAGTCTAGAAACATAGGAGAGGCTCTGGAGGATGATGGATTTGTGAAAAGTATCAGCAAGCTTCTGCAAGGGATCATGAGTGCATAATAAACACTTCAAATACAGAAGCCTGGCAGATCAGGGGAAGAGCGTGATAATTAAATCACAATGGAACTATGTGCACAGAGAAAGTGAAGTAATTAATGCCAAAATCAGAATAGTAACATCTGAGGGAGGGATCTATACAAGTTCAGGGTATCTACAATCCAATCAGAGAGGTGTTTACCTCCGGTTCCTGTTGTGATAAAGGATGTTCATTTCAAAAGCTTTGGCTTTCTGAGCTATCTTATAACCAATTGTACCCATTCCAATGATCCCCAAAGTCGCACCAGTTACTTCTTCTCCCAGCCAGTCAAAAGCAAATTGTTTCGTGTCTGGAGAAACTGCAATTTCGTGACCTAAATATTGAAATAAACCCATGTGGGAAAGTTGTATATACTTAACATAAACATTAAGTGAAAACAAGAAGAATGGATGGTTGCATAAATATTAATTCCCCTGAGTCAGTTCTTGCCAGAAGCACCTTTGGCAGCAATTACAAGTGCAGGTCTTCCTTGGCAAGTCTGTGTTACCTTTGTGCATTTAGATCTTGCAATAGCTGCCCATTCTTCCTGACAAAACCTGTCCAGTTGTCAGGTTGGATGAGGAACATTGGTGAACAGCGAATATGCAGGATCACAACAAATTCTTAATCAGATTGAGGTCTGGGCTTTGACTAGGCCATTCTAATAGATACAGGATCTTCTTTAAAACTACTGCGGACTTAACTTTGACTGTGTTTAGGATCATTGTCCTGCTGGAAGGTGACACTGCACCCCCATCACAGGTCCCTTGCAAACTGAAACAGGTTTTCCTCTGGAATTGCCTTGCTTTTGGCTCCATGCGTTTGGCCTTTAGTGCTGACCAGTTTCTCAGGGCCCAGTCCCTACAGAAGAAAAGCATCCACCAAAGCATGATGCTGCCACCAGCATGCTTCACAGTGGGGATGATGTTCTCAGGTCAATGAACACTTCAGTCTCACACAGCATTTTGCAACAAGGCCAAAATGTTCATTTTTGGTCTCATCAGACCCATTTCCCACATGCTTGCTGTGTATCTCTCAAGCCTTTTTGCAAACTCCAAATGGACCTTGATAATCTGCTTGTTTCAGTAATGGCTTTCTTCTCAATATTCTTCTCTAAAGGTTAGCTTTGTGGAACATCTAGTTAATACTTGTTCCATGGCTGGTTGCTCCAATTTATTTATTATTTAAAGTTTGTATATGTCATCCAATACTAAAGTTTCTGGACAGTTTACAAGAAAATAATCTCCAATCTCAGCTGCAGTTCTCTCCAGCTCCTTCAGAGTTACCACTGGCCTCTGTGACCTTTGTCCAATTATTCAGTTCCAGTGGAAGCCCTCTCTAGGCAGAGTCATGGCTGAGCAATATTCTTTCAAGGGACTGCAGGTGGTGCAGTGGTTTAAACCACTGTGCTGCTGGGCTGGTTGATCCAAAGGTCTGGTTTGAATCCACACAACGGGGTGAGCTCCCGTACTCTGTCCCAGCTCCTGCCAACCTTGCAGTCTGAAAGCATGCAAGTGCAAGTAGATAAAAAGGTACTACTTAGGTGGACAGGTAACAGTGTTCCATGCACTTTGGTGTTTAGTCATGCCGGCCACATGACCATGGAGACTGTCTGTGGAATTTTTTTTTAAAGCAATATTCCTTCAAGTGGTCACATCAAAGCCTCATTTTGTGTCATAATAAATGTATTTTGCACTTTCACAGTTCTGACTGAGTGACCTGTGTATATCAAGTGGTAACAAGGCCAATTAAATCCATTTCTTTTTCAGACTGAAACACAAAAAATGTGGAAAAGTCAAAGGGAATTAATATTTTTCCAAAGCTACTATGAGGTGTTTGTGCCACATGAGGAAAAAATGGTTTGCCTAATCTAAAAGTCCTTTTTAAGACTGAGAATGTGTTCTTGGATAGATTTGTTTGGAAATGTTTTATACTGACAAGCTAATCATACCATCATTGAATAATAGTGTGGTTTTTAATCATACATCTAATACATAATGCTTGGATTCATAGCCTATAATCAGGTGATGAATATGAATTGTCATTGAAACATGTGTTTTTGAAATGAGAACCAACAAATCATGGTGAACAACCCACAGTTCATGCTCTAAAAACAAACTGTGGTTTATCTTCAAGGGTTCATGACCAGCAAACCACAACTTATTAGTGCGGGACGTACCATGGCTGAGCAGTGGGAAAGGACCTATGGGACGCCCCTGCTGCTTCTTTGCAGTATAGCACAGCCGAGCGTGGGGTCAGCTCACCCTGGGCTTCAAGCAAGGTGGCCCATCCCTTCTTGCCCCCTGCTCCAGGTTCCCTGCCCAGCACTCCTGCTGATGGGCAGGAGAGTGAGATTCCTTGTGCGCAATCCTGCTCTGTGGCCATCACAGGAGCACTAGGCAGGGAAGCAGATATCAGTGGCCAAAAGCAACAAATTTAGCCGCGGTCGTTCTGCTCCCCTCGGTGCTCCAGCAGCAACCTCTGGGATAGCTTTTGATCATTTGTCAGACACAGGGGAGTTTTAGCTGCAGAGTGCAGAAAAATTCACTAGGAGGGTTAAGATGTCACACAACCCCCTGCAGGGTATTATACTCATTCATAACATCAGCATCATCATTTTAAAAGTCATTTGAGAAACTAAATTGTACCTTCCACAATCCTCCTAGCAGAAGCCAGCATCAAAGCTATTCCAAAATCTGCTGTAGAGTTGGCAACTACAAATGGAGTGTTAGTTACTTTCACACCAAAGCTGGAGATCAGTTTTAGGTCCAGGTGATCCACTCCTACACCAGAACTTGCAATCACCATTAAATTAGGCAAGCTTTGCAGGAGTTCCCTGTTAACCACTGGTTTATGGACCCACACAAAGATTACTTTAATTTTATGACTAAGCACTTGCTTGTTTTCAAGAAATTCCTTCATTGTGATGAGTTTAAGATGTTGCTCCAGGTACTCCACATGATCTTCATATATTCCATCTGTACCTCCTATAGCATGGATTAGCGTACAGGGAATTTCCTGGTCTTCCATGATCTATTTAAAAATATTTATATACATATAATATTAATAGGGTAAATCCACTTTTTATTAATAAGAAAGTAGCCACAATTTACCTCATTCTCTATGATAAAGAAGTTGCACCTTAGAACAGTCTGGTACATTTACCAGATACAAGCATCACAGCTTACTACATTAATTTCATTACTTCCTGCCAACTGTTATCACTAAAAGGCTTATGCGGCAAGTATCACCATTTGCAGCAGATACAGTTAAGCAAACCAATAATATTTCTGAAATTAGGGTAGCCCTCCCAAATACATTGATCTGTCAAACTTGGTCCTCAGAGTTATTTCAACTTCCCCTGGGCGATACCTGAGTGAGATGTTTTGTACAGAGATGGAAGAAGAATGGCAAAATTATAATCATGGGCTACAATGTACAGTTACTTGGTGGAAGTACAACTCAGTGAAACTTATGTGGGAGTAAACATACATAGGATCAGACTGGACATCTGCAACAATGAGTTTTTCATTCTGCATGTACTATAGAATAGGGCTTAAAGCAGAGATGTATGATCTGAGCCCCACAGGTCTAGCTGAGTCTGCAGAACCTCCCATGGAGCTTCCTTGGGGTTTCTCCATGGGACAGGCAGATGTAGACTTCTGTGGTCCCCTGAGGAAATCCCAGCGGATATCTTAGATAACAGTGTAGATCCTCCTGCTTGCTGCTCCTCCTCACAATTGGAGAGGGACATCTTCTGATCTGCAGAGGGGCTTAGAGGGAGACAGTTTGGCCCTCACTCAATTATAGATCAGCACCAGTGATGTGCGGCAGAGCCCATTTTGATGTTTATCCAACCCAATTATTATAAGTAGACCCCTTCAGTTGCCAGGGTGCTGCCTCTGCTTTCACTGCGTAGAAGTAACAGTTGCTAAGAGAGTCTCCATTCCAGAAATTTCTTAGTTTCAAGCCATTATTATTGTGCTAAGAACAGTATGTCCACAGGCATGTTCACAGGTAGCCAATACACTCATTTTGGGGTAAATGATGAGTAAGTGTTAAAAAGAGGAGGGGGTGAGCATAAAAGGTCTAAGAAGAAAAAGCTGCAAAAATGATAAAGACAAAGAAAGACCGTATGGAGAAATTCAGAAGGAACTAGATCAGTATAACCTACAGGAACGAACATTAAGGGCAGCAGTGTGACAGTTTGCAGATATGGAAAACTATCAGAAACGTTAGAATAACTGTTGATCCTACTGGTTGTGGAAAGTAAATGAAAGTGTGATTAAAAATATATTTCTTAGCAGCACCCTACTAAGAATACTGGTACCTTACAGGACTGTCAAAGAGAAATTTAACATGTAAAGCTGTCACATAACTGAGAGTGTTGGGAAAGCTGCATCTACAGAATTTCTGTCTGCTGTGCAACAGTTAAAGGTTCAAGGGAAAAGTGGAAATATTAAAAATCAGAATGGATGCATTGATAAAGACATGTCCATCTTTGGAAAGCCAGTGTGGTGTGGCAGAGTGCTTAGACTGTGGGCCTAGGACAGGGGTCAGCAACCTGCGGCTCCAGAGCCGCACGTGGCTCTTGAATCCCTCTGCCGCGGCTCCTCGCTCAAAATACGCGTCACAGCCGCTGATCTGCCACTGAGGCTCTGAGTTACAAAATATCAATAGGTGATGATGAAGCATCCACTGGGAATGCCAGGCTAGCTGGTTAAGTAAATTGCTACATTCCTCTGCTATTGTGCAGGGAAAGAGCGGAACAAGCTTCCTGCAGGCTCTCATGTTACACGAAATGCTGCAGGAAAGATTCTCTTTGTCCCAATGTAATCTCCTTCATCTGAATGTTAAAAGCTGCACTTGGGACCTGTCACAATTCACATCACTTGACTGGTTATCTGCTAATCAGTCACTAAATACACCTATATCTGTGACCTACGCCAGCACAGCCACCGATCTGGGACCTGCACCCATTTACTGAGCTCCCCCCAGCCCCATAGGCCAATCATGGATAAATCAAAGAAAAGGAGTTTCTGAAGAAAACCGAACATTTAATGGTACGAGGGTAGATTCATTTGCTTTTACTGCTGACGAACTTATGGGGTTTGCTGTTTAATGCATGCAGCCCTTTAGCACTGACTTTGACTCTGTAGGAAGCTGTTCTCCTATTCAAAATATATGAAAGGAATCCTACTAGTTTATAATGTAAGATTAAAAATACCAGTTTTTAGTGACTGAACAAGAGCTGCAGCTAAATCATAATGAAGATATAGATCTACTTTCTTGTTTTAAGAAGATTCTTATAAAAATTCCAGCAACATTATTACACTGGGAGTGGGATGTTTGGTCAATATTTCACCAAACTATAAATATTTGTTGTATTGCAGAAACTCTACTTACTGTATGAAAGTATCAATTAGTCCTTTTTTAATTCAGGTTGACAGCTGACTGCACCCTCCAATACATGTGATAAAAGGATGAGGGCACACAGAAGCAGGTGGCATGTTTGGTTTGCTGCAGGTGGATAATTTAAGTTCAGCTTTTTATTTCATAAATATGAGGAGGACTCAAATAGACATTGAGTATTTTATTTGAAAGTAACCTTCGACCTAGTGTCTTTTTTTCAGAGTTCAAAATGTTTTTGTTGCATGCAGAATTTAAAAATTTGTTTCCTCTGTAGCAGTTCATTGATTTCATAAATGCAACACACTATAATTTTTGTATACATAGCATAAAGGTAAAGAAGTTATATGCAGTGTTATCTTCATTTTAGATGTCAAAAGGCTTTTGCAGCTCCCAGTGTGTTCTTTTCTGTGGGAAACGGATCCAAATGGCTCTTTGAGTGTTAAAGGTTGCCGACACCTGGCCTAGGAGATCCAGGTTCTTAGTCCCCACTCAGCCATGAAAAGCACTGCATAACTTTGGACCGGCCACAGATTCTCAGCCCAGCCTACCTTAAAAGGGTTGTTGTTATGGGGTAAATGGAGTTGTGTAAGCTGCTTTTAAAGAATTTTAAGAAGGTGGGATGTAAATGCAGTGTAAAAATATCATGAGAACTGCACAATAGAAAAGATTTCTATCAATGTCACTTTTACAAGTGGTGTGGTTTATGCATTTATTATTTGTAGGAGTGTAAGTCACCATCAATGATTGTTAGAAAGACAGCCTACAGGGAAAAAAAAAAGGAATGGCCAAACTTTTTTTTCAAAAATAGAACACAGGTAGCTGTGCTCGTTTATAGGGGGAGGCTGGACCAGCCAGACTGCCCCTAGATTCCAGTGTGATCTGGGGAAATAGGATGCTTTGTCCCTCTTTCCCCCATGCGTGGCTTCGGTACAGTCAAAGGAGAGTTTTTAAAATGTAATCTGGACCCTATCCAAGAGAGGACCTTTGGACTCTCTTGTAAAAATCACTCCTTTCCATCTTTCCCCTCCCCCAATCCAACTTTTATATTTGAGCTCTTGGCTTCTCCTGTCATTGCCATCCTTTGGTAAGGCCTTTGCTTTGTTTCTATTTTTAGGGCGCCGTCCTAGGCATGTTCAGACAGGGCGACGTGATTCAAAACTCAAAATGTGCTTCTTCCAGCTCCCGCACCGTCTGAGGTCCCTCCACCCTTTTCGTCCTGCGGGAACGGGTCTCTCCCGTGGCAAGCGCTCAAAACACCATCTGCTTCCTTCCCCGAAAAGCCCAAAGCCCACCGCTTTCGCTATGAAATGTGTATCAACCACCCTCGCTGGTTCTGATGGCTCGCTCGCCCCAGCATATAACAAGAACTGCCATTCACAAAGCACGCCCATCGAATACATTCTCAGGAAGCGTCCGTGCTTAGAGCTTGTAAAAGTCTCTAGCACAGGAGCTGTTTTAGTCTGGAGAGATTTTTCTTGCTGCGCTCCCTGCACAGGTACGTAGCAAGAGATTCAAGGACTAAGGTTAAATTAAAAGGGAAAACAAACAAAAGGCATTCTCTATCCCCCATTCGTGTTTGAGATTTGCTATCGTCCAGTGGCTAGGACAAAGCTTGCCGGGTGCGTCTCTTTCTGCCTCGAACGGAATTACCTTGTTGAAGCGCCTGTGTTTAACCCCTGCAAAAACGGAATGGTTTCGTTTCTGGTTTGCTGCTTGTAGATTCTTGCCGGACTTCGGATGCAGAAAAGAAATTTAAATAACTCCAGAACGTTTAAGTTCCACGCTTTCTGAGGCAGCCGAGTCAGCAAGGAGGACTTTGTTCCTGAACAGCTAAATCAAGACGCTGAAATGGCACAGGTTTCAACTCGGGCAAGCTTTCACGCCCTGGTGCCCCTGAACTACCTAACCCCAGTCGTCACAGCTGGAGATGGAGGCGTTGTGGTCCAACTCATCTGGAGGACGCAGGGCTACGACAAGCTGACTCAGCAGGACCCAAGAGACGGTTTGCTTGCATGCTGCCAGAGATGCTGCCAGAGATAATGCAGCATGCAGAAGCCATCGCAGTATTTCAAGCAAAGGGGGAGATGACAAAGGGGCAGGAATCAATTGTTGGGAAGTGAGCGGTTCTTAAAAAGAGTTTTTTAAGAAGACCGAAACATGCCAGCTTTTATTATCTGGACATTGTATTATTTATAACATTCAGTGCTAGCTCTAGGCTTTGGAGAGCCTTTGGGCAAGACAACATTTTAGCCAGCTTTCCCACAGTCTATTTTGCCACCAATGGAGCAATCTCTTCAGGCGGCCGTCTCTCCTCTCCCTCACTATCACTGGCTCGCCTGCCAGATGCAGGCAATGAGACCAAGGCTTTTGCCCAGCCTTAACAACCGTGGTTGTATTTGTCTACTCCTCCTTTCAAGAAGGTCTGGGGAGCGTGTCTCTCTCTCTCCTTCCATTTTACTCTTGGAACAATTGTGTAAGTTAGGCTGAGAAGGAGTGACTGGCCCAAGGCCACCAATCCAGATTGCTGTAGGGTAATTTAAATAGCAGGGTAATTAAAATAGGAGCCTTACACATAATACGGGCTTGTGGGGACATCTTTTCCTACTCTTTTGACACAGCGAATGACTCACTTCCTCCTATTTTTTAGCAATCTGCACTTTTATTAAAGAGAGGTCTCTGTTAACATTTGCTCTAGAGTAGTTGATTTGGGACATTATCTGTATGGGTGAATTTGAGGCAATAGAGGAATAATTGAAGGGGAGTCGAATGGATTTGAAAAACTATTCTGGGGTGCAAATTGAAGAATGGGAAGTTGATGAGAAGTTGGCTTGCCTTGTGAAAATTTCAATTCCAGTAATTTAAATTCATAATTCTAGATATGCATATTCATTAGTATATGGAATAATTTGTTTCTGGGCCTGGGTCCTGGATCCTTTTGATAGCTATTCCATTAACTTGCCTCATCCCCTTTCAAAAGCAATCTAAGCTAATGGGCATCTCCATGCCCTGTAATTCTGAATTCCATTAATGAGTTACAAGCAATATGTAGATTGAAGCCACGCTGTTTAATTATTGAATTATTATACTATTATACAGATAAAGGAACAACAAGACTTGAACCAAAGCTAGTTTTTGTTGCTTTTAAACCACATCACAAGAGAAAAGGAAGGTCCTGGGATACCTAAGAGCCAAGCTACAAAGCCAGAGTGCTAGATGGGGTAAAACCTGAATTCTAGTCTTCACTGAGCCACGAAGGCCACTGATTCTCAGCCTAGCCTACCTCACAGGGTTGTTGTGAGGATAAACTGGAGAGGAAGGACATACAGAAGCTTCTTCACAAGAGGAAAAAGGGTAGTGTATAAGCACAGTGTAATTATAATGTCATGAGTGGAGGCATGGCGGGAGGGGAGCCCTCTGGAGCTGGGGTCAGACTAGAGCTGGGGAGGCTCATTCCGCACTTGTGGACTAGATAGACCTAGAGAGGGTTTTTCAATGTTTTTAACGCGGAAGCGGACGTGAACATGCTGCTACCCACCCTTGTCTCCTCCTCTATAAAAAGTTTTAGACTGTAAACTACTCAAGACTGGAACAAAATTAAAATGTGGAGGAGATTAAACTCCCAAGATGCACTGCTGCTTACTTGAAAATGAATTTTGGCAGAAGAACTCCTCGAATTAAGACTCCAGCATGAAATTGTGAAGCTAATGTTTCTCATGAGGTGTGATTATATTTAGAATGCAATCCAACATAGCCTACTCTTTTCTTGGTAACATTTTAAAGATCGCATGACTGCTTATTTCTGCTTTGTGAATGACCACTGTGATCTTCATTTCGTTTTGATATATTTCATTTCTATACTGCCCATTAGATGAAGTTCTCTGGGCAGTTAATAATTTATACAATGCAGTGAAATACAATGCAATAACACAGCATAACATTTCAGTACAACAATTTAAGCATTTTTTAATGGAGCAACTCCTACAAATTCAAGCATCTCACCTCCCAAAGTACAGTTCCAGCCTTGATTTTAAGGTCTCTGTGATGGGGAGCAGGTGGTATGGCCCACCCTTAATGGGACGGCATTCTTTGCTTCAAACTCCAAACCCCAAGCCCTGTGCAGTAGAAGTTGCTGTTGATTGTGCAGAGTTGTGGCTTCCCTTGTTACCTATTGTGGATCATCTCCCTGCCAGGCAAAATATTATTTTCTTCTCTCAGAGAATCGCAGTCCCTGGTCCCAAGGAAAGCTGTGCTTGTTTGCTGCAGGCCTCCTCCGGTGGGAGCCATTTGGGTGTTCTGTTCGATGGCATTTCCTTTCATCCCTTTGTATGTTCTGAGTTGGGCAGTTGTAGGATATGGCAGATGTTGCCTTGGCCATAGTACTGGTATTTTCCTCTCCTTGGCATATTGCACTATAGGACTACACCATCTGGGAAGCAGTATACTAATGGGCAATTAGCACGGCTCCGCGCCTTTAGAAAGCACTTTGTGTGTGGATTCCCCTTAACGGACCTGCAAACAGTAAGTGGAATATTATCTCCCAGCCCCGTTTCAACTAACATCCTTAAAATATATATAATCATCAATGTTCATTACATTTTACAGGGTAGGAGAGAACTTTCAATCTATAACTTGATAAAAGTTATAAATCTTCCCTCATCCATGACTTGATTGTGGATGAGGGGGCCGACCTGGCTTGCATAACGGAGACCTGGGCGGGAGAGGGAGGGGATGTTGCCCTCTCCCAATTGTGCCCACCCGGGTATATGGTCCAGCACTGTTCACGCCAAGAAGGGAGGGGAGGGGGAGTTGCGTTGGTTTACAGAGCCTCCATCTCTCTCACGGGTCTTCCGGTCCCTTTGAGACCAGGGCTGGAGTGCCTCTACTTGGTGTTGGGCGAACGAGACAGATTGGGGATGCTATTGGTGTACCGTGCACCTTTCTGCCCAGCAGTCTCCCTATCTGAGCTGACAGAGACCGTCTCGGACCTGGTGTTGAGGACCCCCAGGATGTTGGTCCTGGGGGACTTCAATCTCCATGCCGAGTCTGGACTGACCGGGGCGGCTCAGGACTTCATGGCCTCTATGATGGCCATGGGCCTGTCTCAACACGTCACTGGCCCTACCCATGAATGTGGACACACTCTGGACCTGGTATTCACGACGGGGCAGGTAGAGGATGACCTGAGGGTGAAGAACTTATGTTTGACTCCCCTGTCATGGTCAGATCACCTCCTGGTGAGGTTTGTGCTCGAGAGCGGCCTCTCCCTCTATAAGAGTGTGGACCCGATTGTATGGGCCCGCCCCCGGAGCTGGATGGATTCCTGAAGGCCCTGGGGGAGTTTCCGGCTGACAAGACTGGTGCTCCTGTCGAGGCTCTGGTCGAACTGTGGAACGGAGAGATGACCAGGGCTGTGGACACGATCGCCCCTAAGCGTCCTCTCCCACCGGGCAGAGTCCGCTCTTCCCCTTGGTATACACCTGAATTACGGGCGATGAAGCGAGTTGGGAGACGGCTAGAGTGTAGGTGGAGGAAATCACGGGATGAATCTGACCGAACACACTTGAGAGCCCACTATCGGGCCTATGCTGTGGCGGTGAAGGCGGCGAAAAAGAAGTTTTTTTCCGCTTCCATTGCCTCCTCACAATGCTGTCCAGCGGAGCTTTTTCGAGTGGTGCAAGGCCTGGTTCGCCTGGGCCCTAAGGAAGATCCGATGCCACCCTCAAAGGCCCGCTGTGACGACTTTGCCAGGCATTTCAGGGAGAAAATCGCTCAGATTCGTCACGAGCTGGACTCCACTAATGAATCAGAGGTCTCTGAGGAGTCGCCAATGCCACCGTCTGGTCCAAAATTGTTGGAGGAATTTCAATTATTGCGGCCCAATGATGTGGACAAGGTGCTTGGAAGAGTACGTCCCACCACTTGCCTATTGGATCCTTGCCCGTCTTGGTTAATAAATAGCTCCAAGCACGGGATTGGGACCTGGATCTTGGAAGTGGTTAACGCTTCTCTGAGGGAGGGTCGAGTGCCTGCCCCTTTAAAGGAGGCGGTAATACGACCGGTCCTGAAGAAAGCGTCACTGGATCCAGAGATGGCCACTAACTATAGACCTGTGGCCAACATCCCGTTTCTGGGCAAGGTGTTGGAGCGAGTGGTGGCGGGACAACTCCAAGCACTCTTGGATGAAACTGATTATCTGGATCCTTTTCAGTCCGGCTTCAGACCCGGGTACAGTACTGAATCTGCCTTGGTCGCCCTGTACGACGACCTGTGCAGGGAGAAGGACAGGGGGAGTACATCCCTGTTGGTTCTTCTGGACCTCTCGGTGGCTTTCGATACCATCGACCATGGTATCCTTCTGGATAGACTTGCGGGATTGGGGGTTGGAGGCACTGCTTTGCAGTGGTTCCGCTCCTATCTCAACGGTCGATTCCAGAAGGTAGTGCTGGGGGACCATGTCTCTACGTCATGGCAGCTATGCCATGGAGTACCACAGGGCTCCATTCTATCCCCTCTGCTATTTAACATCTATATGAAACCGCTGGGAGAGGTCATCAGGAAGTGTGGGCTGCGGAATCATCAATACGCTCATGATACCCAGCTTTACCTCTCATTCTCCACTAATCCAGGTGAGGCAGTGGCTGTGCTGAACCGGTGCTTGGCCGAAGTAAGGGAATGGATGAGGGCCAATAAACTGAAACTCAACCCAGACAAGACGGAGGTCCTGTTGGTTGGCGGATCGGGTTTCGGAGAGGGTGGATTTGACCTGGTCCTGAATGGTGCAACACTCCCTCTTAGGGATAAGGTCCGCAGCTTAGGTGTACTCCTCGACCCGGAGCTTTCTTTGGAAGCTCAGGTGACAGCGGTAGCGAGGAACGCCTTCCTTCAGCTTCGGCTGATTAATCAGCTGCGCCCCTACCTGGAGTACGACTGCCTGGCGACGGTGACACACGCGCTGGTGACTTCCCGCCTAGACTTCTGTAACGCGCTTTACGTGGGGCTTCCCCTGAAGACAGTCCGAACACTTCAATTGGTGCAAAATAGAGCTGCCAGGTTGCTGACGGGGATGGGGCGTTATGCTCACATGACTCCAGTCCTCCGTCAGCTTCACTGGCTTCCCATTGAAGCCCGGGCCCAATTCAAGGTGTTGGTTATGACCTATAAAGCCCTAAACGGCTTGGGTCCTGGCTACCTGAACGAGCGCTTACGTCCGTATATGCCCGACTACCCTTTGAGATCTGCGGGAGAGTCCCTTCTCCAGGAACCCTCCATGAAAGAAATTAGGAGAGTAAGTACCTGGAGGAGGGCTTTCTCTGCGGTGGCGCCCAACCTATGGAATTCACTCCCCAAAGAGGTCCGCCTGGCACCGTCGTTACTGGTTTTTCGGCGCCAGGTAAAGACCTTTTTATTTAAACATCATTTCAATTGTTAAAACATATGATCTGGCCAGGGCAACTTCTTCTTCCTTCTCTTTCTCCTCCAATATTTTTATTTTATACTGATAATTTTAATTTTATATTTGTAAATCAATGTATTTTTTGTATTTTTATATTTAATGGTAATTTATTATGTACTATGGTATTTCAATGTATTTTATCATGTTGTAAGCCGCCCCGAGGTTTCGGCAAGGGGCGGCATAGAAATGTTATAGTAATAATAATAATAATAATAATAATAATAATAATAATAATAATAATAAGAAAACAGAGCAAAGGAAACAGGGTTTACTGGATTTGGAAACTATTAATATATTTTGTTTTAATTTTACAAAAGCAAATGACTATGAAATGAGAAGTCAAGCATATTTCAAGATGTTTATCATACAATGAAGAAAACAACCTTTATGTTATGCTATCTGGTATGCTGCCTCTGTTTGATCACAAATTATTATACGTCAGTTATTTGCAAACTTCAAAGCAAGTGTGTTATATAAGCAATAACTCAAGAGAAAAACATTTCAGAAAAGCTTTTAATATTGATTCTCAAGTGTTGTTTGACATTTAACTGCAAAATTGTAGCAGAAAACCTGTCTGTTAAGTTGAGGAATTGCAACACATGGAAACTACTATAGGTTTGATTTGCATCTTCCATCCAGAACTAAGACTAATGCACATATATGTGAAATTCAGTTTGCATCGATACATCTATGACAAATCAATATCTTTATTCCATTAGGGAAAATTGTGGGACAGTTTTTGTTTTGTGCAATTCTTTGTGGCATGGTCAGTCAGGAAATACTTCACTAGGCATTGGGAGACCACTAAGAGCAGCTAGTATGTTTTCTACTGCTTCCTTCATCACCATAAAGGAGGATCTGGTTGTTCTGCCTGCAAGAGGAGGAGTTATGAGAACATTCTTTAATTTCAGTAATGGGTGATCTCTGAAACAAGAGAATAAAGGGACAGGGATAAGATAGGTTATAGTGATGCTGTTTAGAAATGCTATATAAAGAACTGTTTATTTTATAATATTTGTTTTATATTTAAATATACTTCATGTGACCTAGAATGCTAGGCCCAAGGCCTGCCTTTGCTACTGGTTATCCTGGCATATGAGGAGAGGCTTTTGGCTGTTTAACACCTGTTGGAGCAGAAATTACATTTGCATTGATTGCTCAAGTTGGTTAATAAGATTTGGGCATTTCATGGGAAACACATTGGCTGGGATTATTATTATTTTTAATGTAACGGAGAAGTCAGTTAAGGGCAGTTTGGGACAGTTGGGCTGGACCACAGTGGACCACAAGCAGAGTGCTTAGGAGTGAGAGGAAACATGAATTTTCAGTATGTGTCCCTACACACCGGCCGATGGAGTTGGCTGCTTGTGAATGGAATGGCGCTCCTGCCTTTCCCATCCGTCCCTGTCTGTTTGCTGAGGAACATTTGGTGAATAAAACTGCAGCTATATGACACTCACATAGTGGCAATAGAGCTGCAGAATAAAGCAACTGGAACCTCAGGTCTACATGCTGAATCTGGCTCACAGAGGATCTTTCCAAGATCCCTCTTGCTCTTCCCGCACCAGAAAAAGGCAACTTCTCTCTTGCACTGAGTGGCAAAGCCCAGCTCTTATCTTCAATTAGAAATTGGAGATAAGAGTGCAGCTCCATTATGCAGCACTAGAGAAAGGAAGCATGTCTTTGGTACTGAGGAGTTATTTTCTGAAAAGGACTCCTCAAATGAATGGTTAAATTCAAATATGGAGAAATTCACTATTTAAAAAAAAAGGCAAATAGTGTCATTCTATAACGTGGAGGGGGAAACAGAACTCCTGTCTCTGACTGTAGTGGAACCACAGGATTGCGCTATAAATTGTAGAAAAAAGCTTTCAGTCCTAGCTTTTAATATTTACTTAACCTGTACCCAGTCTAGCCTTTTATAGCCTCTGGAATGTGTGGCAAAGGACATGCAACTGTTATGGCAAGTAAAAAGTTAATTCTTGTTAGAAGACCCATCTACCTCTTAGAGGAGCAAAGGAAGAAAACTCCTTGTTAAGATGGCTGACTGTAGTCAGAGGCTGTAGGCCTCCTGTGTTTTGTACTAATTCATCTGTAAGAAGCTCTGTCTGTTCTTAGTGGAAACTAAAGATACCTCTGAATCTCCTTTACAGCAGAATCAAAGAACACAAGCGCTGTCTGCCTGTGCTTTAGCCCTGGTTCACTCCCTTGCTTTTCTGGAAACTTTGCAGAATCTTGGTTTTTTTTATTACACACACACACACACACACACGAGACAGACAGATGTTTTACCTGGGCAGAGGTTCAGGGTAAGTGATATCCATGACTGCACCCTTAATAACACCAGTTTGAAGAGCTTTCAAAAGCATATCTTGTTCTACAACGGGTCCTGTATGGAAATCATAGGATGTGTCCTTAAGACTTTTACAAAGAAGATATCAGTTTATAATACAATTATGGAGAATGCCCTTTTAGAAAACAGAGTAAGTCATCGTTCAACTTGTTCCTATTTCAATATCCAAATTAGGGATTTGTGTGGGTATTGTTTTACAGTAGTATAAATCTCTAGAGTATGTGTCTCCAGTTTTACCCCTTTCATCTAATGAGGCATAAATACCAAAGTGACAAGCTGCCTAAGATTAAATATTCATTCACAGTATATTAATGATGTAATATTATTATGCACTAGCTGTGTTGAAAGCAAATATGACATTGCCACAGTCCAAGGGTTTCCCCTCAAGTTTTAATTTAGGAATACACCATAATTATAAATGTAAGTACGTAAATTCAACTGCATTCATGACAATATGCAAAGTATATTTACCTGATCAAAGTGTTACTGTTCTTTGGAAGACTACGGGATTTTGGTATCAGTAGCTTTGAATGAATCTTTTAACATACCTCTTTCTGACCTACCTCTAGATATATTTATGAGGGTAGCTGTTGGTTTCATCAGCTCCAGCTCCTTTTTTCCAGTCAGTTTGTATGCCTGAGGTGTCAGATTCACAACCAGCATCACAAAATCAGACTGCTGGAGCAAGTCCTCTCTAGGACTTGCTGCAATAGGAGGCACCCACAACCAGTTCCTCTTTTTCTTTCCTAACAGAAAAGCATCACTGACGTCCTGTTCAGCAAGTGATGGTTAACGGAAGAAGTACAGTTTCAAAGCTGGCTACCCCCCATGATGATTACAGTCCAGGTACATTATTTAAGGATCTATCTCCATTGTTTCCTGAAGAAATGGCATCCAGGTTCTTCTACAACTGGCATTGGAGTGCCATAGTCTTCCAAAGACTTGCTTAGACAATCAGAATGAAATCCTTTGTGTGGCTGTCTAAAAATTAGGTTACAACTTGTGGCTAAGAGATCAACTGATTAACCAGATCATTCTTTATTGCAGGGGTGGAGAATCTCTTTCAGCCTAAGGGCTAAATTCTGATTTTATGGATAGGGTACATTCCAACACAGGTAGGGCAAAGTCAATAGGGTGGGGGTCGAAATACCAGCACATTTTAGTGTAAAGGTCTTAGGAGAGACATGTTGGGAAATAGTTTCACTCTGGATCAGCCTTACAACTGGAGTGCCTTATAGCCCAAAGCAGGAGAATTGGAAGGCTGGCTCAACTGTATCACATATGCAAAATGGATCTGGAAGAATCTTGGAAGAAATAACATCTGCTTGGCTATTGATGCACACTCATTAAGACTGCAGTTTGGTTTTATGAAATAATCTTGATAATTAGGGAGTATTACATTTTACAACAGTTAGCTGGCCTTTTAAAGCACAATCAGCTAACCTGTATTCACCACAGTAAACAAAGGAGAGTTAGTTGATCTAAAAATAAAGCAAGGTAGTTCTGGACAAGGTCACCCTCTCCCACTTGTAACCCTCCCATGCTTCTAACCACTTCTTCCATCTTTTTTCATGGAAGAACCATTAAGAAAAATGCAGAACAATGCATTGCAATTCTCTGTGCTTGGACCTTGTGTATGGAAGTCACCCCAGTTAGGTTTTTTTCACTTCTGAAAGGAAGGCACATTTGGGGATAAAAATAACTTCAGATAAAGATGATTCCATATAGAAACATAGAAACAAAGTGAGTTAGAAGGGGCCTCCTGGGCCATCTAGTCTGATTCTCAGCTCCGGCTGGCTCGGCTCATGTAATCCCCAACATGTGGTTGCCCAATCTCTCCTTGAACACCCTCAGTGATGGAGCCTCAACCACCATTCCATATCCATTTCATATGATGAAGGTGTATGTTTTACCTCCTGTTCCTGTTGTGATAAAGAATTTTCATCTCAAATGCCTTCGCTTTCTGAGCAATTCTGTATCCAATGTTGCCCATTCCAATGATACCCAGAGTGGCTCCAGTCACTTCATCTCCTAACCAGTTACTAGCAAAATATTCAGTGTCAGGAGAAACAGCTATCTGGCAACCTGAACAGTTAAGAAATTGGGAACATGCGAAGAGAAATATTAGGAAAGAAAAATAAATTTCTCCAAAAAAAAAAAAAAAAAAAAATCAGAACACTTCTGTCAATTTTTACAGAGACTGTAAAGCAGTGATTATAATTCCAGTGAATTGTAACTTAATGTGAATGAGCTCTGAAATTGTGTCCACATAAGATGCTTGCTTCTTGGCTTCTCCTGCCAGAGGGAACAGTTACGATAACCAGGAATTGAAAGCTTACTGTGTCATTCAAAACAGGCTTTTCACTTGTTGCACCCCTAACAAGTCAGAATTACAAACCAGGGTTTGTTGTGTCTGAACGCAGCTGAACCTGAAGAATCAAAATCAGGCAGGATTATTTCATTATCAAAGGGGTAAAATACTCAAGATGGACTTTCTGCGCTACCGACCACTAATGGTGGTGGAAAATGGCTCTTGCAGAGGAGGTCACTGGTGGGTGAAAGAGGTTTCAATGTTTCTACCTCCCTAGTGATCCATCTCAGGAGAGAGGAGGCTAAAGCTTCCCATCGCTGTGCACAGAGCTGTGTAATGGTGGCTGAAAGAATCTCTCTCTCTCTCTCTCAGCTTGTTGTTCTGAATAGGAAAAGCAATTGGTGGGGAGGAGGGACACTCCAGCCAAACTTAATGTAATGTAGGTCTTGGGTATGTCTGAGAAAGGGAACAAAGGGCTGAGGGTACAGGTTCTGAATGAGACACAGAAAACTGTATATATTTTAATTGTCATTGTTTTAATGTATTTTGTATTCGATGTTGTAAGCCGCCCCGAGGCCTTGGCAAGGGGCGGCATAGAAATGTTTTAATAAATAAATAAATAAAACTGACATTACAGCTTCTCCAAAAGCAAGAGCTTTCTTGGAAAGTAACCTTTCTCTGCTTCTCCTCTGCAGCACTGGATATGACTCCCTGTTAGAGCCTTGAAGCTGTCGTGCCTCCATCTATGCTCAACTTGCATATCTGTAAACAGGCTCAAATATTACAAAGCAGCACAAGTCTCTGGCAACCTCTTTCTAAAGAAAACGGAACTCAGGTATGTGCTGCATCCTTCCAGAGTGAGGCAAGGGTAGCTATATACATGCATTCGCGTGTGCGTGCACACACACTCATAAATGTTACCTTCCAATAATCTTCTAGCAGCTGCCAACAGCAGGGCAATGCCACCCTCTGCAGTGGCACTACAGAGAGCATCAGGAGTACTGGCCATCCTCACTCCAAATCCAGAAATCAGTTTCAAATCCAGGTGATCCATACCCACTTCAGCATTTGCAATCACTTGTAACTTAGGCAGGCACATCAGAAGTTCTTTGTCAATGTCTGGTTTAAAGTACCATAGATAAATAGCTTTGACCTTTTCACTAAAATAGGCTTTGTTTTCAAGGAATTCCTTCATGGTAATAAGGTTAAAGTGTTTTTTCAGAAATGGTAGATGTGCTTCGGAGACACCACGAACTCCACCTATTTCATTTACCAACAGCACCGGCAGTCCTGGTTCTTCCATCATCTGCAAAAGGAAGACAAACTAATTTCCCCCCAAATATTTAAAAGCATTAGAGAATAATACAACAAAATATAGTGGACAATACCTTATTTGCCACTAGTGCCAATAAGGTTGCACTAGCATCATAAGCAACCTCCACTACAATGCCAATAACATCTTTTCTGTTGCTGTTTCATTAGCAGTCAGTCATGCTAGAGCAACTTGGATTGTATCAGTGCTAATGCTGAATAGGCCACTGTCCAGTATGTGTTGGCCAAATACATCTATAACTAAATAATAAAGCAGAGTAGGTGTACAAAACCAGGAAAAGCATAAATATATCAAGGACCAGAAAGCCCTCCTTCTGAATCAGTAAGAGACTTCACAAAACCCAGTCCTTAAAACCATCAAGTCTTGCACAAGAACACACGCAACATCAAGTCTACTATCATTCCTACTGATCATCAATAAAGTAATTATTTCACAAAGAAAAGCCTGTTTAGCAACTGTGCAGAAAGTCTGTTGATGAAAGAGATCATTTAAAATATCATGCAAAACTTAATGTTGACCTTTAAATACAAGTTACTTTTAAAACTTACTCACTAGCCAAGAATCCAGCCTTTAAAGCCTTTTGCCCAATTTTAACAGAAGAATTTGATATATGTTTAATTCTCTACAAGTAAGCAGAGTATGACTTTGCCCGGATTGTATCCTTTAATACATCTGCAGTATACTGCAAATAAACCTTATTGTTCCTTTACTGAATTTTAATATCCTTAATGGATTTTAATCTCAACATTACCTTTATGAAATTGTCCAGATAACTACAATGTTAAAAAAAGCCTAAGAATTGTGCAAAAATGGTGAGAAGCAGAGAACAGCAAATCTGTTTAAGTAGAGTGATTGTTTGTAGCACTGCTACATTAGTTCTTTAAGTTGTTGCTGAAATATGTTAGCAAGCCAGGTTAATATTTGAAACTGTAGGTTATTATTTGAAAATATTGTTTCATTAATGAAGTCAACCTTTTGCTTCACATAAGACATTTAAGACCAGAGTCAGGCAACTGAGAGCAGTCACCACTATAAATTCAAAACCAGAAACTGGCAACTTCACCAGAAAGTTCAAAATACAAGAGAAGCTTGTGTGGCTGCTGCTTCATTAGGAAAAGACACATTGCCTCATGTAACCAGCACTATCAGGAGACAGCATCAAACTGGGTTGTTGTTATTTTAAGATAACACATTTTCTACAAGCAGCTGGGATTGATATGTCCTAGATATGTCCTTCCAATCTTGTGGGATGTGGGACAGTGGGGCACCTTCAGGAATTTGCTTCTGCATTGTTCCATTTTGATTTTTTAAAGTCCACTCTCTTAGCCTTGGATTGGCCTGATGTATTGGCCTGTTCTATAGACAGGAGAAAGACAACTGCAGTG
This sequence comes from Varanus komodoensis, assembly GCF_004798865.1. Classification (NCBI taxonomy): domain Eukaryota; kingdom Metazoa; phylum Chordata; class Lepidosauria; order Squamata; family Varanidae; genus Varanus; species Varanus komodoensis. The sequence continues at coordinate 20,957,193 of NW_025335505.1, read as the reverse complement.
TTACTACTTTAAAACACATAAACAATAAAACATAGTCTTCAAAGTCGGGAGAAAAAAACACCTAGTGTATATTAGGTTATAAACCTATGCTTAATAGGTTATAAAAACATACACCATCTTGGTAGTCCCTTTTGGGGCTACCTACATGCTGCATATATTTCATGTATGCCTGAATAAACTGTAAATGTTATTTTGACTGCAGACTCCCAGCATGCCTGCGTTCACTGTTTCTTGACATTCACCAGATATATCACCTGCAGCAAGACTGGGCACTGGCTACCACCTCTAAAAAACAATTGGAAGAGCTAAGAAATAAGTTAAGGGAATCTCAAAAATAGCAAGCCATGCCTTCGATCTGAGAATTGAGCATCCAAAGAGACTGACAATCTAATGTAGACTTACATGAGATACCCAAGTCCTTGGAAAACAGAAGTCAAAGGGCTAATATCCACATCAGAGGCCTGAGAGAGAACATGGAAGGAAGGAATACAACAGAATACCTCATAAAATATATCAAACTAACTCCATTTATTTATTTATTTATTTATTTAAACATTTCTAAACATTTATTTAAACATTATTTAAACCTTGCCGAAGCCTCGGGGCGGCTCACAACATCGAATAAAATACACGATAAATTAAAACAATAACAATTAAAATATATACAGTAGAATAAAATAAGCTGCCCTGGCCAAATAAAATTCAATAATATTAACATTTAAAATGCTGCTTAAATAAAAAGGTCTTTGCCTGGCGCCGAAAAACAAATAACGACGGCGCCAGGCGGACCTCTCTGGGGAGCGCATTCCATAACTTAGGCGCCACCGCTGAGAAAGCCCTCCTCCGAGTAGCCACCCTCCTAATTTCCTTCACTGAGGGCTCCCGGAGGAGGGCCTCTCCCGCTGATCTCAGGGGGTGGCTGGGCATATATGGACGTAAGTGCTCCTTCAGGTAACCAGGACCCAAGCCGTTTAGGGCTTTATAGGTCATCACCAACACCTTGACTTGGGCCCGGACTTCAGTGGGAAGCCAGTGAAGCTGACGGAGGACTGGAGTCATGTGAACATAATGCCCAGTCCCCGTCAGCAACCTGGCAGCTCTATTTTGAACCAATTGAAGTATCCGGACCGTCTTCAAGGGTAGCCCCATGTAGAGCGCGTTACAGAAGTCAAGACGGGAAGTCACCAGTGCATGAGTCACTGTTGCGAGGCAGTCGTACTCCAGATAGGGGTGCAGCTGATGAATCAGCCGAAGCTGGAGGAAAGCGTTCCTCGCCGCTGCTGTTACCTGAGCTTCGAGTGAAAGCTCCGGGTCGAGGAGCACTCCCAAGCTGCGGACCTTATCCCTAGGAGGGAGTGCAACCCCGTTCAGGACAAGGTTCAATTCACCTTCTCCGAAGCCTGAACTGCCTACCAACAGGACCTCCGTCTTGTCTGGATTGAGCTTCAGTTTATATTGAAAGGGAGCACAATGCCTAATTTTTGTAATCCACCCCCAGTAGCTAGGCTTGCAATGTAAAAACTTGGTTATCCAAGCACTCTTGAAAAAAGGCAGCATACCATTTTGGAGGCAGTCTGAACACAAGGAAAATTGGGGCATGATGGAAGAGGGTTCAGCAACACTACACAGCGCAACTCTAGAAGGCAGGACTCGGTTATAAATGGGGATACCGCTTTAAATTACTGTGCACAAAGAATGGAAAATTCTCATTGCATCAATGAAGAAAGAAGCAGCCCATGTCGTGATTACATTTAATTAGAGCCTGGCAACCCCCACCCAGACAATGAAGAAGACACATCAGTCCCTGACAGGAGGCAGCCTAAATGGGAGCAGGCAAAGAAAAAGTGCTGAGAACAAAGTAGCAAAGGATACTGTCTGACTCACTGATCTGATGAATGTAAACAAACACTATAGCTAAGGCTGCTTACATTGACAGTAAGATAAAATCAGACCAGTTGTTTGCAGATATCTTGCCATGGTTTCGCAAGGATAAAGAGAACAATGGCACTTGTGAATGCTCCCTACCAAGGTAGTTTAGTTCTTACAGCAATCAAGGCAAGGAATCCCAAGACAAATGAGGAGCCCCCACCATAACAAGCTTAGCTCCCAACAACAGGCCCTGTGCAGGTGGAGAGTCCATAAGTGTAATGCACAGAGCCCATGATGAAGAACTGGAAGATCTCCAACAATGAGGAAGGGACACTTAGATCATGCTAAGTGGCTGGTTTTGAATATTCTTCTAGAAGAGGTGCACAGATGTTTATTGTGGATGATGTTCCAGGACATCAAGTTGATTTATGGTGACCCTATGAATGAATCCCCTCCAAGATGTCCTGTCCTTGACAGCCCTGCTCTGTTCTTGTAAACTCAAGGCTGTGGCTTCCTCTTGATCCATCTCATATTGGTTCTTCCTCTTTTTCTTCTGCCTTGAATTTTCTCTAGCATTATTTTCTTCATCTCGTGAGCTTTCTCATGACGTGCCCAATGTACAACAGCTTGTTTTGCCATTTTTGCTTCCAGGGAAAGTTCTGGCTTGATTTGCTCTCAGACGCACTTGTCTTTCTGTTAGTGCAGGCTATTTGCAAATCTCCCTTTCAGGACCATGTTTCAAACACTTCCATTTTCTTGCTGTCAGCTTTCTTCACTGTCCAGCTTTCACACCCATACATAGCAAATGGGAATACAATAGTGTGGATGATCTTGGGCTCAATCAGACATGTTCTGGTACATACTGAACAGATTAGCAAGTATCACACACCATTGTCTGAAGCCTTTGCCTATAGAAAGCCATTCTGTTTCTCCTTACTCTATCCCAACAGTAGCTTATTGTCCACAATGCAGGTTACCCATCAGGACAATCAAGTGCTCAGGCACACCCATTTCTTTCAGAACCATCTACAGTTTCTTGTGATCTACACAAAGCCCTAGTCGTGGTGCATATACGTAGCATAGAGTGATCTGAAATTCTCTGGGGCACTCCAGTGGCCAACATATGTTTACAATATGATCTTCAGTGCCTCATCATTTTCAGAATTCAGTTTGGATGTCAGGTGTTTCTTTCTCCATATAGACACTTCCCTTTTAGCTTTCCTCAAGCCCACCAGCTCAGTGAAGCCACTGCTCCTGTCCTCAGGACAGTACTCCATGTTATGCATACAATTAAATACATCCCCCCACTACCCTCTACCCCTGCCAGTTGTAACTGGTCTGCTGAAATCTGGGATATAATGGCAGAAATGGTGCAAGGAGGATAGCTTGGGATGAGTGCCATATGGCACATCATTGAAATAGGCATTGCAATCCTGGTAAAAATACCTAGTGATAATCACCTCCAGTAGATAATATCCTTTAATGTAACAAAACAACTATTCAAGAGAAATGGGCTAAATTGTACCAGCAAGGTCCAATGAAATTCATCTCTGAAAGATTTATTATTAAGGTTCTTCAAGGGTACATCAGAGTCTCTCATTGTTGGGAAGACTGTTACATTTACAAAAATATTTTACCAAGTGCTGCGGGAGGCATGATGAAATAGACACAGCCTTTCATACATGACGCCAGGAAACTAGTTTTGGAAAAAGGTGTTTGAGGAGGATGCTTTAATCACAGATCAAATGATTTGTATCTCCTTGACGGAGGGCTTATTTCCATTCAATTACAACAGTAACAGCAACTACAAATGAAAAGAAGGCTATTTGAGGATTGTGCTGGGTAGCAGCTAGCATGAAATTCACAAGGAGCTAGCAGAGCTTTCAGTCCAGCTATTGAACAATGAAACTCAGATTATAGCTGATAACCCTAATGCAGAAGTTAACCAACACACAAAGGAGATACAGAAATACGCAACTTCAACAGAGACGCCACACCTGACTCCTGCCATTGCATGCATAAGAGCCCCTGAGTTCAGAGGTGTATGTGCATCTAGCACTGAGTTGATAGGATTGCACACTTAATGTACTGTTAATTTAAACCACCAATAAAACACGTTTTTTTAAAAGATGAAAGGCTGAACGAACCCAAAACTAGGCCAAGGTGCTGGGAAGTCTTGAAGCCAATGGTATTATTTAAGTAATAATGTAAGTCCAGAAAATATAGAAGTGAATATACAAAAACGATGATAGAAATGGGTTGTTTTGACATAGTTTTATTGCATTGCTTCTTAGAGGTTAATCTCCTTTTGCTGACTGGCCATTGGTTATGCATATTCACCATCTGATCATTGGGGGTTCACTTCACTAGGTGCAGGGAGATCACTGAGAACAGCCAGTATGTTTTCTACTGCTTCTTCAGTCATCATACGCAGGGCTTGCACAGTAGCAGTTCCAATGTGAGGAGTTATAATGACATTCTTCAATTGCAGTAGTGAGTGGTCTCTGTATGGAGGGCAGGACAAAATATTTAGTGGTCACTTGGCACAGGGAGATCAGCTGGAAGGCAACACTGTCAGATTGCTCTGTAAAAGCCTCCTAAGCAGAAAAGGGCATGTTGGCTCCCACTCCTTTCTTCTAAACCAGTCCCCCTCTGTGGGACTGTGGGTAGCCAACAGAAACTGCAACCAGATCCACACCATAAGGAGTCACAAAAAAAGCAAAGGTAACCGTGTTGGTCATGAAAAAATGCAAAATCTTATTAGGGCAATACCTTTACTAAGCCAAGTTAGAGATTACAAAAATGCACAGCCCTATATGATAGCCAGATAGCTTCATGGGCAGTTAAGGTCTGAATTCAGAGCACACGTCCTTGTCAGAAGTGCAGATCAAGGGTATCTGATGTGCTACAAAGAGACATTGCACCTCTGGCTCTGCATTTCTTCTTGGACATCCCACTGCCAGGAGTGGAGGGATGGGACCAGCCAGGACACTTCAGTTAGTCCAGTGCCACAGCCTCCTCTACTGGGGCCTTTCCCAAAGGGGTGATCATGGAAGGCTATCAGCATCCGCTGACATCCCTTGAACCCTGCAAGCAACGTCTTTAAGGTCTGATCCACTTACAGGGTGGCCCTGCCAGGAAGGTAGTTGGACATGAATTGCTCATGATTAATGCAGGATAAAGGTTTCTGTATTCTTTTACCTGGGTAGTGGTTCAGGCTCTGTCACATCCAAAGCTGCAGCCCTAATAACTCTGTTTTGGAGTGCATCTACTAAGGCATCTTGATCAACTACTGCACCTAATGGAAAGGAAAGTTTGACATCAAGGATCAAGACAAAGGAGGCAGAGGGACCCCGAGGCTTCAGCGAATAGGGTGGCCTAGAAATTTTCCAAATAAATAAATACATACATACATACATACATACATACAAGCCTGCCTGTTCAGTTCTAAGCATTTTCACTAGGAGGCAAATGGCACTGCGCTCTGTGGCATTTATTCCCAACATATGGTTGGTGCTGTAGAACAATTTTTAGGAATCAACAGCCTTTTCACACCATCTTGCCAAGCCTCTTCATTTATTTTTCTAAAAACAACTTTATGAAAAGACTTGTTAACCTCTTTACTTTGCAAGAGCCCCATTATGGTTAAAACAAAGCTATCCCAGAATAAGTGGGATGTAGAATCTGTATACACTGCTCTTTCTTCCATGTACAACTGGATTAGAGAATTACAAAATTCATGGATGTGCTAACTGCAATGTGACCACAACCATTCTAACTTTACTGAGCTTTCTTTTCTTGTATACTACTGAATAGATGCACACCAAAAGCATGCTAAAAGCGTCATAGTAAATGGGGCTTTGAAGGCAGCAAAGGAATGTTTCATATGTTGGGTATTTGGAACCCAATCCTGAGGTATAAAATACAACTATACAGCATTGTTTATGACTGCAGCTCTTACTATCAAAACACATAGAGGCAGGATACAAACAACTTGGGTATTTTGTGAAAAAAGAAAACAAAAACAGTGGAGACATACATAAAAACATATGTGCACCATCCATCCAATTTTGGGAAAATTATATATTTATATACATACATGATGTTTATGAAGTTAACTTGAATAGTACATGAACTTGGTGGATTGTTCAAGAATTATGGCCAAAGTGTCTAACACACACACACAACTTACAGCATGTGCCTGCACATGTTAATCCAGAAATAACTTTCAGGTAAGTGCTACGTGGCTACATTATTAAGAACATTTCCAGTTTATATGTAACAACAACCCAGAGTTTGAATCCATGGTTTTATTGGTGGGTTGAAATTCTGGGTCGTTTGACTCCTAACAACCCAGAGAATCAGGCTTCAAGGTCATGATTAACAAACAAGTTGTTCTTGGGTTGTGGCAGAAAGTGGATATAACATGAAAGCAGCAAACAGGCAAGAGGCAATGCACATATTCACTCATGCCAATTCATGGGTTTTTATCACATTCGTTTTTGTTATGTACACACCAGGTTTTTCTGTCTTATTGGCTATTTCTTAATCTACACTGAAAAGCAACATAATTAAAGTACTTTGCTATCATGTACATCATGACTTTTTAAAAATGGCAGCGATTTATTAGGTTATGAGAAACTAAGTACTGCAAATATTTACATTAGGACGTAAGTAAGAAAACAGTTTCCTGTGGACAAAGGGTAAGTATGGACACCTCCCTGGAGAGGTTTCCTCACCATATGTTTGGATTCAAGGGTACTCTTGATTCTGGACTCTAAGAACTGTTGGACTTGCACTTTATTTTATGAATGAGAATCATTTTACAGATGATGGAATGTATGCAACATTGTTGTTGTTTCATTGTTGTTTAAAGTACCAGCTATCATAATTTAACAAGTGTACATTTTGGTAGTTGTATCTCGTACCTCTGCAGATGTTGATAAGAGTAGCAGTGGGTTTCATCATCGCTAGCTCCCTTTTCCCAATGAGTCTGTGAGTCTCAGGTGTCAGATTCACAACCAGCATCACAAAGTCAGACTGCCGCAGCAAGTCTTCCATGTTTTTACAATAAATGGCACAAACTGTTTGCTCTTCTTCCTCTTTTCTAAAAGAAATAGATGTGGGAATAATCACTTGCACTATTACATTACATTTCTATACCGCCCATAGCTGAAGTTCTATTGGTACCTTACATTTTAAGTCACCCATCCATGTTTCAATCAGGCCTGACCCTGCTCAGCTTCCAAGATTAGGCAGGATCAGGCACTTCGGACTATACAAAAACAATTGTACACTAGTGACTTTCAGTGCTGGAGTTGCTTATTCCATATGGATATCCATATTTTAAGCAGGAAGGCAGCATTTCAGGCTGCTGCACCATAACCCATTCAGTATAATGTATATGTGCACAGCTGTGCTTCTCCTTGCATGGTGCTACAAGCATTCTCTTATTCCAAAAAGAGCAACCAAAGGGCATTGCTAAAAGACGATGTTTGACAGCAGCACCCAGTAAGCTGTAGGAGCAACTTCTCTAGAAATTACTGAAAAGCCTGCACAGACTGGGGTTCTTTTAAGAAAGGAAGAGTAAACACAATGCAGCTTTTCACCTTTTGCATTTATGCACCAATGTGCGTGTCTCAAACGGTAGTTAACAGGAGAGGGTCATGGCAAAGTCTGAGAAATCCTGATTTACGTTTTAGTTTTTCAATAATTTTTTAAAGAAAAAGTAGAATATAGAAATAGAAAAGGGATATCAAGGGATCTTACACAAATATTACATATGATATCAAGATCAAAACTTGCACAGAAAATTACCAATTGTTATCTCTTCTACATCCAGTTTAATTAGTACTTAATTTAAACTCATAGAGTAATTATTCTAATTTATAATTCTTAATATGAACTTATTTTTAATTCCTTTTAATTTTAAATAACAAAGCATTTATATTAAAATTATAATTTTTACAAGCTCCATTTTCAATATTAAGTAAATTGTATATAATAAGCTTTCCATTTATGTTTTAGGTTTGAAGGGTGGTTGGATCAGTTGATCTGTCATGACTGTCCTGCCACACAGAAAGGCAGCATATCCTTAAAAATCACCAGCTTTCCACTTCAGTTTGCAAATACTAACAGGAAGAGTCATGCTACAGTGACTTTTCCACATTAAAGATGGACATGAGAAAGGGTACAAAGGTTTTACAATGGATGCCTCTTTTTTGGCCCTGCTTGCATTCAATATTCATGATCATAATAAGATAATTCAAGGAGCTACTTCTGCTTTTAAAACACAAACTCCAATGCACAATGATTTGTTTCTAACCATTTTGCATTTCCAATTCTTGAGAGAACCTGGTGAATAAGGGTTATACGAGGGATAAGCAACCCTCATTTAACTCTAGAATAGACCATGGCTTATGCAAGGAAAATAACCTGCACTTGCTGGATTTGCATGACACACAACCTCCAAGTAAGAATTGTATAGAGAAAGTGGTACCTGGAAGTTAAATAGCTCATGACAGTCTGTCATACTGTATGTTACCAGATGTTACAGAGCCTCCATCTCTCTCACGGGTCTTCCGGTCCCTTTGAGACCAGGGCTGGAGTGCCTCTACTTGGTGTTGGGCGAACGAGACAGATTGGGGATTCTATTGGTGTACCGTGCACCTTTCTGCCCAGCAGTCTCCCTATCTGAGCTGACAGAGACCGTCTCGGACCTGGTGTTGAGGACCCCCAGGATGTTGGTCCTGGGGGACTTCAATCTCCATGCCGAGTCTGGACTGACCGGGGCGGCTCAGGACTTCATGGCCTCTATGATGGCCATGGGCCTGTCTCAACACGTCACTGGCCCTACCCATGAATGTGGACACACTCTGGACCTGGTATTCACGACGGGGCAGGTAGAGGATGACCTGAGGGTGAAGAACTTATGTTTGACTCCCCTGTCATGGTCAGATCACCTCCTGGTGAGGTTTGTGCTCGAGAGCAGCCTCTCCCTCTATAAGAGTGCGGACCCGATTGTATGGGCCCGCCCCCGGAGCCGGATGGATCCGGATGGATTCCTGGGGGCCCTGGGGGAATTTCCGGCTGACAAGACTGGTGCTCCTGTCGAGGCTCTGGTCGAACTGTGGAACGGAGAGATGACCAGGGCTGTGGACACAATCGCCCCTAAGCGTCCTCTCCCACCGGGCAGAGTCCGCTCTTCCCCTTGGTATACACCTGAATTACGGGCGATGAAGCGAGTTGGGAGACGGCTAGAGCGTAGGTGGAGGAAATCACGGGATGAATCTGACCGAACACACTTGAGAGCCCACTATCGGGCCTATGCTGTGGCGGTGAAGGCGGCGAAAAAGAAGTTTTTTTCTGCTTCCATTGCCTCCTCACAATGCCGTCCAGCGGAGCTTTTTCGAGTGGTGCAAGGCCTGGTTCGCCTGGGTCCTAAGGAAGATCCGATGCCACCCTCAAAGGCCCGCTGTGACGACTTTGCCAGGCATTTCAGGGAGAAAATCGCTCAGATTCGTCACGAGCTGGACTCCACTAATGAATCAGAGGTCTCTGAGGAGTCGCCAATGCCACCGTCTGGTCCAAAATTACTGGAGGAATTTCAATTATTGCGGCCCAATGATGTGGACAAGGTGCTTGGAAGAGTACGTCCCACCACGTGCCTATTGGATCCTTGCCCGTCTTGGTTAATAAATAACTCCAAGCACGGGATTGGGACCTGGATTTTGGAAGTGGTTAACGCTTCTCTGAGGGAGGGTCGAGTGCCTGCCCCTTTAAAGGAGGCGGTAATACGACCGGTCCTGAAGAAAGCGTCACTGGATCCAGAGATGGCCACTAACTATAGACCTGTGGCCAACATCCCGTTTCTGGGCAAGGTGCTGGAGCGAGTGGTGGCGGGACACCTCCAAGCACTCTTGGAGGAAACTGATTATCTGGATCCTTTTCAGTCCGGCTTCAGACCCGGGTACAGTACTGAATCTGCCTTGGTCGCCCTGTACGACAACCTGTGCAGGGAGAAGGACAGGGGGAGTACATCCCTGTTGGTTCTTCTGGACCTCTCGGCGGCTTTCGATACCATCGACCATGGTATCCTTCTGGATAGACTTGCGGGATTGGGGGTTGGAGGCACTGCTTTGCAGTGGTTCTGCTCCTATCTCGACGGTCGATTCCAGAAGGTAGTGCTGGGGGACCATGTCTCTACGTCATGGCAGCTATGCCATGGGGTACCACAGGGCTCCATTCTATCCCCTCTGCTATTTAACATCTATATGAAACCGCTGGGAGAGGTCATCAGGAGGTGTGGGCTGCGGAATCATCAATACGCTGATGATACCCAGCTTTACCTCTCATTCTCCACTAATCCAGGTGAGGCAGTGGCTGTGCTGAACCGGTGCTTGGCCAAGGTAAGGGAATGGATGAGGGCCAATAAACTGAAACTCAACCCAGACAAGACGGAGGTCCTGTTGGTTGGCGGATCGGGTTTCGGAGAGGGTGGATTTGACCTGGTCCTGAATGGTGCAACACTCCCTCTTAGGGATAAGGTCCGCAGCTTAGGTGTACTCCTCGACCCGGAGCTTTCTTTGGAAGCTCAGGTGACAGCGGTAGCGAGGAACGCCTTCCTTCAGCTTCGGCTGATTAATCAGCTGCGCCCCTACCTGGAATACGACTGCCTGGCGACGGTGACACACGCGCTGGTGACTTCCCGCCTAGACTTCTGTAACGCGCTTTACGTGGGGCTTCCCCTGAAGACAGTCCGAACACTTCAATTGGTGCAAAATAGAGCTGCCAGGTTGCTGACGGGGACGGGGCGTTATGCTCACATGACTCCAGTCCTCCATCAGCTTCACTGGCTTCCCATTGAAGCCCGGGCCCAATTCAAGGTGTTGATTATGACCTACAAAGCCCTAAACGGCTTGGGTCCTGGCTACCTGAACGAGCGCTTACGTCCGTATATGCCCGACCGCCCTTTGAGATCTGCGGGAGAGTCCCTTCTCCGGGAACCCTCCATGAAAGAAATTAGGAGAGTAAGTACCCGGAGGAGGGCTTTCTCTGCGGTGGCGCCCAACCTATGGAATTCACTCCCCAAAGAGGTCCGCCTGGCACCGTCGTTACTGGTTTTTCGGCGCCAGGTAAAGACCTTTTTATTTAAACATCATTTCAATTGTTAAAACATATGATCTGGCCTGGGCAACTTCTTCTTCCTTCTCTTTCTCCTCCTATATTTTTATTTTATACTGATAATTTTAATTTTGTATTTGTAAATCAATGTATTTTTTGTATTGTTATATTTAATGGTAATTTATTATGTACTATTGTATTTCAATGTAGTTTATCATGTTGTAAGCCGCCCCGAGGTTTCGGCAAGGGGCGGCATAGAAATGTTATAATAATAATAATAATAATAATAATTTACCTGTAACTAATAAACATTATGTGACTATAACATATACTCTGAACTCACATTTACCTACGATTCCTGTTATGATAGAGAATGTTCATGTCAAATGCTTTCGCTCTCTTGGCCACTTTATAGCCAATGCTGCCCATCCCAATGATACCAAGGGTGGCTCGTGTGACTTCCACTCCTAGCCAGTCAACAGCAAAATGTGTAGTATCTGGAGATGTTGCAATACAACAACCTAATAAACAAACCAGCAAACACAGAAAGTTATGGTAAAACTTGAAACAGCCAAGGGCTTGCTCTGTCTTGAAGAACCATTACAAAAGAAAATCACTTTACCTTCTACTAGTCTTCGGGCAGATGCCAACATTAAGGCCATACCAATGTCTGCTGTGGAGTCTGAAACAGCATGTGGAGTGTTGGTTACTTTTACTCCAAAGCTAGAAATCAGTTTCAGATCCAAATGATTCACTCCTACTCCAGAGTTTCCAATCACCTTTAGGTTGGGCAGCATTTCAAGAAGCTCCTTATCAATGAGAGGCCTGCGCTCAAATACAAAAATGGACTTGATCTTTTCATGCAGAACTTTGCTGTTGTGAAACTCCTTTATGGTGATGACATTAAAGTGTTTCTTGAGGAACTCCACATGGCTTTCCGGGACACCAAATGCACCTCCTATGTCAAAGACCAAAATACCCGGTAGCTCTTTTTCTCCCATATTCTGAAAGAAAGGACAAAGAGAAATGTTCATCTTAAAACAGAAAGAAAGATTCAAGAATCCCTGTTTGTATATATGCAGTAATGTAAAGTTTAGAAGAATGTTGCACAAATTCCAACATTAGCATGGCTGGATAGGGAAAGCTGTGGGTTTTTTTCTGTCTAAACATGCATAGGATTGTAACAAAGGTCTGCCAAGGTTTTCTTTATTTATACTCAGTTAAGAGCCCCAGACAAAGGAGGATTTAATTCTAAAAACACTTCTGTGCAACAGAGCCTGACTTTTATATGTTAACATGTAGCTACCCTTGGTAAAAGGACAGCAGTAAGACACTTGTTGGAATTGTGCAGTTGTGTCTATCACATGTTAGGGATGGTGAACCTCTGGCGTGCAAACTGAATTTAGTCCATGCCAGAACAAAATAAGCAAAAGCTCTCCCATAATATGGCTACTAAAAGCCTGATACTGTAAGAACTGCTTTAGATTTATGATGGGATTCCTGATCTGATCAGGAATTCAAGGTACAAGTCTTGCTTCCCTCATACACCTTAGAAATACAAATGGGTTTGTCCTTTGGGAGCACACCTTGGGCATGCTAACGTTTGCCTGTCCTGAAGGTACTTCTCTTTGCATTGTCTTAATCCCTATTGTTTTACCCAAATTTGCCCCTAGCATACTGTGTCTATGACCCCCCACCCTCCTCCAACTATGTATGTAACTGATAGGTTATAAAGGCATATTGTACAGACGTCATCCTGGCTGTCCCTTCAGGGTCTACCTATATGCTGCATCTATTTCCTGTACGCCTGAGTAAACTGTGTTCTATTGATGGTACACCCCTAACACACCTGCTCTTCCTGATTTCTCTCATCATTGATCAGGCCTCTCCTTCTGACCTGCAAGGCACTCCCTGAAGTCTCTCCAAGAAGGCAGTGAATAGATGCTTGTGTTAGGATCCATAGTGGTGAAGTGCCAGAAGTACCGTGAAGAGACAGTGCCCAAGTCTCACCTGAGCTGCTATTTCAAGGAGTTCCTTATTACCACCATCCTTAGGTGGTGGTTCACTCAGCTTTGCTTGGCCCTTGCCTTTTCCATCAGGAGGAAGTCCTGAGAGGTAGTTCACTGGGATAAACAAATGGGTAGAGTGTGGTGAAAGGAGCTTTAAACTCCCCACCCCTCCATTTCCTCGCTCTTGTGCTGCTGCACATGTACATGTGGGTGGTATGTGTGGGTAGGAACGGTGTGTGTGCGCGAAAGAGGCAGAGGGGTAGCGGGATGGTCATAGTCCCAGCTACTTGGGGCTGTGGCTCTCCCTCAGCACAGGCATGGCTTCAGGCCAAAACAGGTTCCCTGCTGCAACTGTGAAAGGGAACTGCCCTCTTCTTGGAGCAGGCAGGCGGACTTGTCTCTGACATTTAGAAATGCTTCCTGTTGCTTGATCTGCCCTTTATCAGCAGTTCTAGTTCTGAAAGTGGGAGCTGCTGCTACATAAAGATGCAGAAGTGCCAATAGGGCAAACATAACCCAAGTTTAATACATTGTCAATGTGCAGAAAAAGAAAGGATGGCTTTTCCCATCCTAACATAGAGCACACTGCTTTGTACAATCTCTCAGAAAAGTGCCATATTCATAATAACTTAAAAATAGTCCAGTCAGAGGGATGCTTTTGTTAGAGGGCTGGGATAGCAGGCCAAGAAACTAAATCCTGTCCCCTAAAATGGGAGCGCTTTCCTTCATGCCTTCTCCACAGCCCCAAGTCTTTTGGGACAGAGTAAGAAGACTCCTCAGAAAGCTCTCTTTGGCTCAGAAACTACCAGCTGTTGACCCTCGGTGTACAATTGTCTTAGCTGATTCCTGCATGTCTCTATTCTGATTCCACCACAGGTTCAACTCAGACTTACAGCAGCAATCTTGAAGTAGGTGAAACAGCTTCCTCCTACAAAGCCATTGCATGGAATCTAGATTATCCATCCATCCATTTTTCATTGTAATATTTATGTTACCTAATGGTAATTTTTTTGTAATGTCCACCCAAGGAGCGTGATGCTAATGGGTGGCCTTTAAACAAACAAATATAAATAAAAACAATAGGAACAAATGTGATTTTATTAACATATATTAATACATAGTAAATATATAGTCCTGAAGGGATATTGAAGCAGTATAGAAGTTCAATAAATATGTATTATCATGAAATAAATTTACAAGTTAACCCAGGAAGGTTTTTGCAAGACTGTTTTTTTTTTTTTTTTCCTTTCTGGTACTAACCTTGGCCTTGTAAACACTTAGTCCTATTTCCCCACTGCCCTTTTGACCAGTTTGGTAGCCGTGCACAGAAGTCTTGTCGTTTTTTGCCCACTTAAACCAACTCCTATCAGCTGATTGCACCGGGGCAGCAGCCGAGTGAAGAGATTGTACAAAGCAAAAGTTTCTATCTCTGAGAAAATTCCACAGTTTTAGATGCTTAAAAACAATGTGTCGACAACACCTGTCCAAGAAAAAAACAATTTCAATTTGAGATAAGTTGTAAACATTTTAGTAGTTCCTGGATAATGGTGCTCTAAGATATAGATTCCATTTTCTGTTTCAACTTGGTAGATTCTAGAGTACTTAAACAGTAAACAAGATAATACTCATAAACTATTGGTAAATATTTACCATTGTAGAAACATTTGTTTTTGGATATAGAGCTTGTAATGCCTACATTTCCCCCCACTAAAAAACCATCTTTCTGAAGAAGCCAGCAGTAAGTTCATCAGAAGAAATTATTTTGACAGACTTTAAAGGATAAGACTAAGATGAATGGCAGTTTCCTCTACAACTGGCTTACCAATTCTGGCAGACTAATAGATTAAGTTTACACACTTCCTGGGCCTTGCTGCACATGCTGTGTATAGATGATACTGTCCTATTTTTCATCATGCTTCCAAGATCCTTTTGCTGGCTTGATTCTGCTGGAATGCAGTTCAGCTATATATGCACATACTGTATCTGTTCCCTCTGCAATGCCAGTTCACACAGCAGAAATATATTTCTAACAAGGTCTTCTAGCTTTATTCCCACTATCCAGACAGCAGCAGTATCTAAAAGCTCCCTTTTCTTATTGTACAGAGGATTCCTTACAATATCATGCTTCTCACTCTCCAAAATGAAGTCATAGAAGTATTTGGGGTTTAGTAGTTCATAGGTAGAGAACCTTTTTGGGCTGTGGACACATTTTGCAAATTTAAACATCTTTCATGGACCCCAACACAAAATGGTTGCAATGACTGCATGGCTAAGCATGATGGGGAAGTAACCCATCTAAAAAACATAAAGCAAATTTAGGCTATGAGCCTCAATGCATTAGACAGTTCCTTTTAACCCACAATTTTCAGAAATAACAGAAATCCATTTCACAGAAATCTCAAATGCCAATAATAATTAAATGATTTTTAAAAACAAACAGACGGCACCTGGCAAACATCCAGAAAGGCAGCCAAGGGAAGCATTCCATTCCCTAGCATGGAGCTGTCTGAAACACTGGTGGCTATGCTTGCTTTGCTGTGTCTGAACTAGAGAAATATTGTGGGAAAGCCATTATTGGCTTACTTCCCATAGCATGTTTCCAGGCTGTGCATATGATGCATGCATGAATTAGATGCCTAAATGTATGCAGGTGACCCACTCATGCATAAAAGAAGATGTATGCTAAGGCTGCTATCCTAAATACTTCCCTGGGGAAAAGTCCTGCCAAATTCAGTGGGGCTTACCTGAGAGTAGACATGCAGAGGATTGCACTGTAAGCCTGTAACCTTAAATCAATTTATTTAGGACCAAAGGCCATTGAACAGAGTGGGTCCTACTGCTGAGTAAACATGCTGAGAATGTACTGTACCTCTCTGCTGTATAAATGATGTGTGAAGGGCCCTAAACCTGTAAGAATAAACATAAAGTAATTTTAAACAGCAGCAGG
Organism: Varanus komodoensis; assembly: GCF_004798865.1. Lineage (NCBI taxonomy): Eukaryota > Metazoa > Chordata > Lepidosauria > Squamata > Varanidae > Varanus > Varanus komodoensis. Next base: position 20,941,245 of record NW_025335505.1, on the reverse strand, counting down.
GACTATACTCTTTTTTTATGAGGTGGGCATTGGTTGTCATTCAGCTGTGGGATATTGTGTTGTCTAAACCCAACTACAGTAACAAACCATGACTGACACATAAAGAGACCCCCCCCCCTTTTTTTTTTTGCAGGATGGTGAACTGGTTGTTCACCATGGTTTTATTTCATCTAGGCTCCGACAACACAATAACCCATTTTTCAACAACAACGGTTCAGTAACAACCCACACTCAACCTATACTAAGTTACTGACTTATCGTGTTGTCTGAACCCATATATATCCTTCCTGGTATGTAGCACCATGTCTACTAAGAAACAAGAGGTGACAGCAAAGACAGGATTTAATCTACCCTTTAGTTCAGGTTTTATTTTGTGAGGAAAAGATACTTTTTTAAGGCACAAAGCACTTCCAGAGGACTCCTAGTGCTACAAATCAAAACTCATTGTGGACCATTCTGTCTTTACCTGTTTAATGGATTGTGTAAACTGGATTGTGCAAAATGCCCAGAAAGCTTTGACTGTAGGGCAATATAGAAATGAAATAATAATAGTAATGGTTTATCAGGTAAGAGAAAAGAGGGAAGAAATCATGAGAAAAAAATGGAAAGACTGCAAGTGAAAAATGCTGTCTAGATGCTCCCCCTAATGCCTTAATTGCAACCATGAAATAAGCCAATTGTGTGATAGAAGCCTCATCTCGAAGCATGCAAATAGTCTTGTGGTACCTTATAGACCAATTTTTAAAGATTTCAAAACGTGCTTTACAAATGACAACGTCGTACCTTATTGCAGATTAGTGAGCTGCGGCGAGAGGCTAATGAAAGTTCTGCAGTTCAGTTCACTATCGATATTTCAAGTAACAGGCAAATGCAAGCTAAACGAGCAATCCTATACATATTTAGGCAGAAATAAGTCCTTCAGTTTCCCGCATTCTCCAACCAGCATAGTGAATGCTGTGAGCTGTAAGATTTTTCTGTGTTCAACATCCATAGGATTGGGCATTACATTGGCCTCTTAAGCACCCTTACCGCTCAAATCAACCCTTCAATTACACGCGCATTAAACGTTGCTCCGTTTACCTGCATACACACACGTTGCACTTTTGAATGTTTTGAAGCTCGACAACACAAGACTAAACAAAGGGAAGGGTGAGTGAAAAGGATATGAACTCCTGTTGCCTAAGTTTAGCTTCGGTGAAATCTAGGGCGACTCCAAAAAAAATCCCTCTTCCGCCGTTGGGAAAGCTTAAGGGAAGTTTGCTGATTCTACTAACTAGAGAAGACTGTGCAAGCAGAGGGCAAAGCCAAGCACTGCACCAGACATGACCAATCAATTCGCACTCGCGCCTTATACATAGATCGTATCTCACATGAAAAGGAAGAAATCGAGGAATTTCCCAAATAATCCTGCGGTGGACATTATTTTCGAGTAATTGACTTGTTCTCAAATGCTATGCATGTTTAAACAGAAAAAAAGATCCCTATATGAGCAATACTAGATGGATGGGCAATACTGGGAGTTGCAGAACGTTATTCTGTCTATACATAGAGCAGAGTCCTTTATAACTTTTGAAAGTAAATACAGACGCCAAGCACCCTTTAGTTCTAGCAGATTCATGACTGTCCAGACGTGCGTCGTCCCCCTCCGTTTCTTTCGTGTAATGAGCGAAAGATGCTGCAGGACCTGCTCGGAACGTTCACTTTCCTTCCCTCCCACGCTTCCTAGCTCGGCTTGAACTTCCCGGAAATGACGAACCAAGCGAAGGGCAAGCGTGTGTATTTTGAGCCCTGTGGGCCATGCGTGTGTATTTTGAGCCCTATCCGCTCGCCGTTGGATGCTTCTCCGGTTTCTTGGTTCGCGAGCGCGCACGTGCCTCCCGCGGCCGTTGCGGAGAGCCGATGCAGTTGTGGTTTCTCGGCGGTTGGTGAGTGGCGCCAGGGGACTGTGGCGGGGAGGGCTTGCTCGGAATACCGTCCCGGTGTCGGGGCAGCGTCGCGAGCCGAGCAGAGGAGGCGGGAAAGGTGAAACGTCGCTTGTTTGGTTAAACCGCGGCTTCCGGAACGACTTAGAGTCAATTAACGTGCGACAGATCATGCTCTCCGGCTTGCTATCTAAAAGGCCCTCAGGGCACACACAAGGAAAAAGTGATTGGGAGGGCAGAGGAAAGCATGAAGTCCTTTAGCAGGGCTGGTGGAGGGGCCTAGCGTCCCCTTTCATCTCCTCCCGTGTAACAGAATATTGTGGCTGCTGGCGGTGAGGGGAAATTCGTTTTCTATAGACAAGGTCTTCAGCAGGACCTGGTAGAATAGATGGTAAAGTTGCATTGTGATGACTGGGATTGGCACAAACACTTGTTTTCCATGTCTGGGCCTTGTTTTTTGTAACATGTACATGAATGAAAGGATTTATATTATATAAGTAAGTATGTTCATGTTATACAGTGGTACCTCGGCTCACTGCAATCCGTTAATCCGTTCCAGGACTCTGGTTGTGATCCGAATTGGTTGCGAGCCAAGTCAAATTTCCCCATAAGGTTCAATGTAAATAAGGTTAATTTGTTCTGTAAATATTTTTTTAATAAAAAAATTGAAACAAAGTAACAGAACAACAAAGTACAGTAGAGCAGACAATACTAACCTAGGTGGAGGGAGGTTATTGTTTGGAGGGAGAGTCCAAATGATAATTGTGTGATAGCAATCATGGTTGGGGAGAGGGGATGGCTGCAGTCATGCTTGTGCAGAGAAGGCAGGGGCAATCATAATCATGCTTGGAGGGGGGAAGACGGGCGCGATGGCAATCATGCTCGTGTTGCAACAGGCCCCCGAGCATGGTTGTCACCCAGTGCAGAGTTTGCAAGCTGAGGCAAAATTTTTCTGAAATTTCTGTTCGCGACCTGATTTGCTTGTGAACTGAAGCATTCGTGAGCCGAGATACCACTGTATAACTTGCTGCTCAAAATGAAGAATAACCTTAAAAACACTTCATTAGTTCATTCATTATTTTGCAACTCCATTAGGGTCAGCTGAACAAATTGTCTGATATATTTATATCCTATATAAAGGGAAAACTGAAAGGTTTAAAAAAAGCTACAGCAGAATGATAAAACAATTTAAAGGAAAAAATAGAACATCTAAAATGTGACCATATCAGCAGGGCTGGAACTAAGAGGCTATAAGACAAAATGCTTTTAAAATACTTGGACAAATAGTAAGGTCTTTACCTGGTGTTGTAAAGGACAGGAAATTTTGGAGGACCTTAATATTAAGGGTTGCCATAATTTGGAGATGACTTTAGCATGTAACAATAATTTAAAAAGATATAAAGATAGGTGCCAGGTGCATTTGTTTGGTGAAGAGCATTCCAAATGCACCCATGCACCACTGCACAAATATTCCTGTCTACTATCTTTCGTCATTGCATCTCATTTTGGAAGGTTGGGTGGTCCAGAGAAATGGTTTTCATCTTAAAAGTGCTACCTTAATATTTGGGAGAAATCATCTTGTCCTTCATGTTCCTGAATGCCAAGCAATTTAGGTATTAAACATTTGAGAACAGGACCTTGAAGTGTGCTCAGAAATGGATCATGAGATAACATATTAACCTCATAATGCTGGTTGGTGGCTGTGACACCTGATAAGATAATTGTACAGACAAGGTAGATTGCTTCTTTGTGGTCAGTATTCTACAGCAGCTTCTTGCAGTAGGTCGCTATTTATACTGGGGAAAGGAACTAGCAGTTGTGATCTTGAGCCTTACCTTGCTTGCTTTATTCATGTATTTATAATGTGTATATAACACTTCATATGTAAATAGATTTCAGAGAGGTGAATAATAAAAAGATAAAACAGATAAAGAATAAAATGGTATGCTTAAAAGGGGATATGAATACATTCAATTTCCATGGCTGCTCAGTGAAGAAAGTTTCCTGAAATAAGATATTTTTAGGAGGTGCCAGAAACAATACAATGTTCTCATCTGCCTGACCTTAACAGGCATGGAATTACACAGAAATGGAAACTGTTCCACTGGAACTGTTCTAGGAAGAAATGGAACTTCTCCAGGTGGGCTCCTATCATGCCATAGGTTCACGTGGAACCACCTGGATCATCCATTTGATGTCATGAGTGACCAGGCAGGTTGATAAGGTAGAAAACACTCTCAAGTATCCTGATCCCAAGATGTTTAGAGCTTTGTACAATAGTACTAGAACCTTAAACCCGGCCCAGCAGGGAATAGGCAGCTGGTGCAGATCTCTTAGCAAAGGTGTCATGCTTGAAGAAGGGGCAGCTCCAGACAACAGTGGAGCTGCTGCATTCTGTCCTAGCTCCTACATCTGCACCAGCCTTAATGACAGTCTGTCATAGAGCACATTGCAGTAATCTGGGCTTCCAGCCTTACCTGAGTCATGGGGTGATAGAACTGTATGCTGAACTGTCACTTTTGAGCATATTGATGATACTTGGTCGAAATTCCCGAATGATCACTCCCAGTAGCGTTTTATAGATGTTAACACTGGAAACAAGGTGCAACTCTGCAGAATCTTACAGCTGGCCAGACTGGCTTTTTACAGGGGCACATATAAAAAAATCTTAACTTTCTTGGGTTAATTGTATGATGCTTATGTATTCATGAGAATTTTGTTAATAGAAATAAAAGTAGCACTGCTTTTTGTATTGTATACCAGCATAGCCCCATTAAACTGTTGCAAATCACATAGCATAGAAACTTCTTAGTATTTTTTAGGATGGGGCATGCCAGGAGTTGTAGGACTTTATTCTGCTTAAACATGCATAGAATTGCACCCTTCATTACTCATCTGTACAGTTAAACTTGTTTTGCTCTTTAAGTATATGCTTTGTCTATTTCAGCTTGCTCTGTTTATTATAGTTGTTTTAAAATAAAAAAATTAAAAATGTATGCTTGCATGAGAAATGATTATTCCATACTGATAATGACAATTGTGTGTATTCTGTTTAAGCTAACATGGACAAATAGATTAGCATGTATATGTGATATAAGTGTGTTTTCTTAGACCCCTCACAGATTTTACACCTTACAAATTAGTGTAAAATAAGAATTCAAGAACTGCTAGAGACTTTAGGACAAGCAGTAGGCAAGTGACTCCTGGGATAGACATAGGATATGGGCTTTCATCTTGATCATGAGCTTCATCAGCAAGACTTTAATCCCCTCTCTCCGGAGGGAAGAATTGGGATTGTGCTAGCAGCTGTCAGTGGCCAGAAAAGAATGATCCCCCTCACCAACTTATTCCTAATTATATTGTATCTTTGCATGAATTTTAATTGCAAACTGCTGTGCAACTAATACTCCCTGAAAAAAGAGATGTAAATATAATATATTTTGTAAGCTACCATGGGAGCCTATTTGGCTAACAGTGGGGGTATATATGGTATAAGTCAGAAGTAGGTAACTTGTGGCTCTCCAGATGTTTTGGCCTACAACTTGCAACTCAGTGGGATGGTGTAAACTGGTGAGATGCAACAGCAGGGGGTTGGACCTAATGGCCTTCTTGGCCCCTTCTAACTCTACTATTCTGTGGTTCTATGATTCTGTCAGCCAAAGCCAGGAAAACATGAGGAATGATGCATGTTATCGGCTACATACTTGGAGAGTCATGAGTTCCCCATCCCTTCTATAAGTAACTGAATATATAACAATTTGTTGGCCTAATTCATTGTTTTGCTTCATGTTGATTCATCACTCTAAAGAAAATATTTTTTCTTGATAATGTTATCTCTTTTAAGTAACAGGAATACTGCAGATATCTGAATTAAAAGTCTCTTCTGGCTCTTTTTTGTTTCAGATCTTCCACACATTTTGAAAATGTCATATATGCTTCCACATTTACACAATGGCTGGCAAGTGGACCAGGCCATTCTTTCGGAAGAAGATCGAGTAGTGGTCATTCGCTTTGGGCATGATTGGGATCCAACGTGTATGAAGATGGATGAAGTTTTATATAGTATTGCTGAAAAAGTATAATGTTTTATTTGTATTAATTAATAAGCTGTTCTAATACTATTTGAATAACACATTTTGAATCCAAATTAATAAGCTTACTGCAGAATGTAAGCTTAAGACAAAGTAGATATTTGCTTTTATACAAATTTTCTTGGAAGATGTTCAAAAACATTTGGGACTTAGGGCATTCCTCTTTAAAATACTAATTTCAGTGATGCTTGTTGTGGCTATTATACATACATCATATAAAATAATTAATCTATTACAGTAGGATCACTGTATCTGCTGTCTCACTGCAGTCCTCCACATTTGTGGGGGTTAGGCTGCAGGACTTCTGCAAAAGTAGAAAAACTGTGAATATCTCTAGAGTAAAAAAGCAAATATTTCTAGGAAAAAACCATGAATATATCTAGCAAAAATAATTCTAGAATATCTCTAGAGTCTTTGTGTCGACTGAGAGAAGAAAACATGTGAGTGAGGCTGGCTTGTACTGAGACAAATAGTGTGGCATTCCCAAAGAGAGTCCCTTGAGATAATTTGTGCTTTTTCCACTTTTGTGAGGGTCCTGTACCCCTAATGCCCATGAATTTGGCAGGCAAACTGCGCAGCATATAGTGGTTGCTGTCATCCATGGTTTCAGGCATCCACCGGGGGGGGGGGGGGCTTGGAACCTGTCCCCTGCTGATACAGGGGTCCTACTATATTTTTTGTAATATAAAGCAACATAGGATAGTTCCAAGGTTAGGAGAACAACATTGGAGAGGACCTAATGGAGCAGCCAGGACACAATGGGTCCTGATGGTGTTTCAGCCTCTGTCCCTCACTTTCGGAAGCACTATTGCTTGACTACCCAAAACAGCTATCTGGCGAAAATGCAAAGCAGGAGAGGTAGGGAGGTTGGTTGATTTCATCACTCTTCCTCTTCTAATTTAGATTCTCATACTCCTCAGAGTTCAGAGCTTTATGAAATTGTGCCCTTACAGGCTAAGAGTGCAATTCTGTGGCTGCTAGACAGGGTCATGATGGTCATAGGATAATTTGGAGTTCTAGCTCTGACCTTGGAAGCTTGCTGGAGTTCTAGCTCTGACCTTGGAAGCTTGCTGGGACTCTGAATGTGCAGAAAGCACTGTGCCGGATGCAGCTGTGAGGTCACAAGACTGACTTTGGAAATGGGTTTTTGTGGGTGTGGAAGGGGACAGGGAGAGGAGGAGATGGACTTTGCTAGTATATGCAATATCCTGGCAGTACTTCAGTGTTCTGAGGCCAAATACTTAGAAGGCTGAAATTGACTGCCTCAGTTTTTTGCATGGTGGGAAGACCATGGAGATGACTTTTACCTCCACGTTCTTCCCATCATGCAAAGGGTGCCCACAGGGGTATGGGCTTATTGGATTGTGTTATAAAATATACATTAATCTGGTGAAAATATTAAAATAGGAAATGGAAAATCTTGTATTTATGGAATTAATGCGTTCGGTATAGTAATAGCCACTAGCTTGGATTCTTTTTAAAAGGGAATTGAACCGATTAATGGACAATGGATCAATGGTTATTAGTTTGGATATCATTTGCTGGGGAGAAATGGCACTGGAAGTACAATGTTACCTTGATGCTTTGGTTATAGTTTTCAAAGCATAAAGCGTGAAAAGTAGCCTTTGGCCTAATACACCAGTGCATGTGGACTACAGTCAACAAAAATGTCCGAAGGTACTCTTCTCTGGGACTGCTTAGATACAGCACAGATGGCTTGGTGTTAAGAGAATGAGCAGGCATAGTTCTTGGGCTTGCCTGCATGCTTCTTCTTGATATGACAACATGAGAAACTCTTCAACATAGTTTGAAATGTGCAAACTATGGTTTATGCAAATCTTCATTTTTCTGCAAACCAGACATACAAACCATGGTTGAAATTTGGCCATGGTTGAAGTTTCGTTATTTTCACCCACAAGGAGAGGTGGACATCTCTGGATAATGAAAAAAATCCTTTATTTGAGGTTTCCAAAATGTTCTATGGAATGTATTTGTTTAAATTTCCATAGAAATCTCCATAGAAAATGCTCTTCAAGGATTTTTTCATTTTGACCACGGGAGAAGGAAATGGCAACCCACTCCAGTATCTTTGCCATGAAACCCCATGGACAGTATCAAAAGGCAAAAAGATATGACGCCGGAAGATGAGCCCCTCAGGTCGGAAGGTGTCCAATATGCTACTGGGGAAGAGCAGAGGGCTAGTACTAGTAGCGCCAGAAAGAATGAAGCGACTGGGTCAAAGCCGAAAGGACACTCAGTTGCTGATGTATCTGGTGGTGAAAGGAGAGTCTGATGCTGCAAATATCTATACTCCATAGGAACCTGGAATGTAAGATTCATGAATCAAGGCAAGCTGGATGTGGTCAAACAAGGGATAACAAGACCGAACATCGACATCTTAGGAATCAGTGAACTAAAATGGACAGGAATGGGGGAATTTAATTCAGATGACCATCAGGTATACTACTGTGGGCAAGAATCCCTCAGAAGAAATGGAGTAGCTTTCATAATCAATAAAAGAGCAGGAAAAGCAGTACTGGGATACAATCTCCAAAATGACAGAATGATCTCAGTTCAAATTCAAGGCAAACCATTCAGCATCACAATAGTCCAAGTCTATGCCCCAACCACTGGTGCTGAAGAGGCTGAAGTTGACAGGTTCTATGAAGGCCTACAACACCTAGAATTTACACCAAAAAATGATGTCCTTATAATCATGGGGGATTGGAATGCTAAAGTAGGAAGCCATTGCCTTCTTAAATGAACAGTGCAAAGAAATAGAAGAAAACAATAGAATAGGGAGGACCAGAGATCTCTTCAAGAAAATTGGAGATATGAAGGGAACTTTTCATGCAAAGATGGGCATGATAAAGGACCAAAATGGCAGGGACCTAACAGAGGCAGAAGAGATTAAGAAGAGGTGGCAAGATTACACAGAAGAACTATACAAGAAAGAGCTTAACATCCCTGATAACCATGATGAGGTGGTCACTGACCTCGAGCCAGACATCCTGGAATGTGAAGTCAAATGGGCCTTAGGAAGTCTGAGCAACAAAGCTAGTGGAGGTGACAGTATTCCAGCTGAGCTATTCAAAATCCTAAAAGACGATGCAGTAAAAGTGCTACACTCAATATGCCAGCAAATTTGGAAAACTCAACAGTGGCCACAGGATTGGAAAAGGTCAGTTTACATTCCCATCCCAAAGAAGGGCAATGCCAAAGAATGTTCAAACTACCGCATATTTCACATGCTAGCAAAGTGATGCTCAAAATCCTACAAGCTAGGCTCCAGCAGTATGTGGACCGAGAACTACCAGAAGTACAGGCAGGATTTCGAAGAGGGAGAGGAACTAGAGATCAAATTGCCAACATACGCTGGATCATGGAAAAAGCTAGGGAGTTCCAGAAAAACATCTGGAACTTCTGCTTCATTGACTATGCTAAAGCCTTTGATTGTGTGGATCACAACGAATTGTGGCAAGTTCTTAAAGAGATGGGAGTACCAGACCATCTTATTTGTCTCTTGAAAAACCTATATGCGGGTCAAGAAGCAACAGTGAGAACTGGATACGGAACCACTGATTGGTTCAAAATTGAAAAAGGAGTTCGGCAAGGCTGTATACTGTCGTCCTGTCTATTTAACTTATATGCAGAGCACATCATGAGAAAGACGGAGCTAGATGAATCACCAGTTGGAATTAAGATTGCTGGGAGAAATACCAACAAGCTCAGATATGCAGATGATACCACTCTCATGGCAGAAAGTGAAGAGGAACTAAAGAGCCTCTTGATGTGGGTGAAGCAGGAGAGCGCAAAAGTTGGCTTGAAACTCAACATCAAGAAAACTAAAGTAATGGCATCCGGTCCTCTTACTTCCTGGCAAATAGATGGGGAAGAAATGGAGGTAGTGACAGATTTTATTTTCCTGGGCTCCAAGATCACTGCAGATGGGGACTGCAGCCAAGAAATTAAAAGATGCTTGCTCCTGGGGAGGAAAGCTATGGCAAATCTAGACAGCATACTAAAAAGCAGAGACATCACCGTGCCAACAAAAGTGCATATAGTCAAGGCTATGGTTTTCCCAGCTGCAATGTATGGCTGTGAAAGCTGGACCATAAGGAAGGCTGAGTGCCGAAGGATTGAGGCCTTTGAATTGTGGTGCTGGAGGAAACTCCTGCGAGTCCCTTGGACTGCAAGGCAATCAAACTGGTCAGTCCTAGAGGAGATCAACCCTGACTGCTCTTTAGAAGGCCAGATCCTGAAGATGAAGCTCAAATACTTTGACCACCTAATGAGAAGGAAGGACTCCCTGGAGAAGAGCCTAATGCTGGGAACAATAGATGGCAAAAGAAGAAGGGGACAGCAGAGGATGAGGTGGCTAGATGGAATCACTGAGGCAGTTGGTGTGAGCTTAGGTGGACTCCGGGAGATGGTGGAGGACAGGAAGGCCTGGAGGAATGTTGTCCATGGGGTCGCGATGGATCGGACACGACTTCGCGACTAACAACAACAACAAGAACAAAGATTCCTTTGTGTGTTTATATCATGTTATAAGAAGGAATGAACTTCTTACTAGAATATTGGCTTTCTTAAACTTGTATCTTTTATTTTTTGCTGCAATGACTGAAATTTTGTAAGCAGTATGAGAATAGAATGAGATGGAACAAGGCAAATTCTTGTATGTCTACCACACCATGCTGCCATTTCTTTGGCAGCGTTTAGTTTGATGACTTTAAAAAATGCTTCTTGTGGGGAGGAGTGTGTGAACCTTTCTTAATTATATAGACTTGTGGTTTTCCTATCAACTTCACTGCTGTCTCCTACAGTATCCCTGTTTTGTTGAAGACAACTTTGGAGAATGATCTAGTAGGTACCTTACAAAGAAGCTTGGATGAACCTACGGTCTCGTTGTTGCTCCATGTTGCTTGTAATTGCATCCTTGAATGCACTTTTGTTTTTTGAATGGGACCTCACATGCATGAATAGTATCTCCATGAAGGGGTGGCATAATTTTAAAGCAACTAATACATTAATGGTAGTGCAATAGTTTAATCTGAAAAGTTTAGAATTAAATCTAAATCTGGCATATGTATCAAATTAGATTTACTTGTTAGATTTTACTTGCAAGCTTCAAGTAAGTTTTGTAAATGCTACATTCATTTAAAAGGAGTATACCCCATCTCAACTATAAAACAGCTCGTGATACAATTGAAACTAACAATTTATAAAGTAATTAAAAATCACATGTCAAGTCAAGAATGGAAGTAAAAATAAATTTAGAACAAGTGTAAGCAAATTAAAGAAGACAATGTTGGTCTGATTTAAAGATGTAGTGCAGATACAGCTAAATGTATGTTAACTGATTTGTCTCTCAGTATTTGCTATCAATTATTATTTTATTTAAATATGTATCTTGGCCCTCTGAAAGAGTAGAAGCCCTGCTATGATGACATACAACAGTAAAACACAAAGTTGTTGTGGCTTATTTCCAGGAGATTATACTAACCAGAACTTGGGTGTTTGTGTGTGAGTGTGTGACTGAATTATGGTTGGATCCAGAGTACTGTGAGAAAACTCACTCATAAAACAAGGCAGACTTAGAAGTCAGCACCCAAGCAGCATCTTGAAAACTGGCTCTAGAGAGTTAAGGGAATCGTTCAGAAGTGTGAAAATGGTTTGGTGGGATCTGCATGGAGAAGGAATAGCAAAAATGGTGTCTCTTTCCCCATTTCTTACCCCTAGCTCAACTCTAAATGTTCTGCCAGATACAAGTCCTTATGTGACTGGAGGGATTCACCTCCATCAAAGGAAAGGCACTTTTGGTTTCAAGCTGATGCAAGCATTATATACTTATGATGCAAAAGTATATAAAATCTTTTACAATTCCATGTTTAAATAAATATTAAAACTCAAACATATGCTTAACATATGAAGACCACATTAAGGTGATCAAACTGTTTGTAGTATTGCATCCATTTTGACTTATAAAAAGCAAGTGGACCGCATTAACTTCAATAGTAATACCTTATGTTTATGTACCAACATTTGAGATAAAATAGATATTTACTAGGTAGATAAAATGGGTATTTAAATGACACCCTGATATTTTAAAGGACAACATAGTTAAAACATGACTTTGTTTTGATATGTGGGGTGAGGGGGAAAAACTGGTATAAATACATCACTGCCAAATAAAGAGGACATACTATTATTTGGAGTACTGTTGTAATTAGTTGTAGTTGGAATTCTTGTAACCTGGCAGGCATATTGGCACTTAATTTAAAATTGGGTGAAAAGATTGATATAACTTCATGTTTAAAAATCTCCCTCTGCAGAAATAGCAGATTAAAGAGGGTGACCCTTCTTCATCCTCTTGCTTAAGAGTCCTGTTGGGATATCGCTGCTGTACAAAGAGTGAGTAAACAGTTTCAGTATCTATGGTATGCATATCCTACGGTAGAACATCACACAGACCCATTGTCGTGGTGCATTTGCATTCTGCATTAGGAGAAAATCCCACTGACTATGTCAGATGCTAGTATACATTCTGCCCCCCCCCCCCCCCTTTTGGCATAGAAATTCTAGTAGGAGCAGATCCTTTCTTCATTGTTGTGTTCCTTCCCTGATTCAGTATGTATGATTTCCAGTGTATTTTGTTGTGGGTGGAAAAGTTCTGGTCAGGAGTGAATTCCTGCCAGGTAAAGTGAGAAAGTTTCACAAACATAGGCTACTAAAGGTGGAGAGGGGTTGTTGGTTGGTTTGTTCGTTTGTTGACTTGTCCGTTTCTGCTCTGATATTTCATTTTTAGGAAATAGATTTTGGTCTACTGTAAGTTAAGCATCTTCTCTAAATGCTAAAATAATTAGCCCATTCATTGCTAAATCTTTGGTGTTCAAAAGAGAAAATTGGCTCTGTAAAATAATATTTTTTGTTCCTTGTTCTTCAATGATGTATATCAATAGAGTTTACATAGCAGAAGACATAGCATATAGAAGCAGCTGCTTCTATATAGGAATGCATGTTTTCATCATCCTCAAGACTAGTATGTGGATAATTCCTATTTTAAGGATCATGGATGTTAAATTTATAGTATTTGAATTGGGTTTAGTGGAGTTCTGCTGGTGCTGATAGAAGTGTGGGGAGACAGTGATTCTGCTGAAGGCTCCTAAAAAGTTGCCTTACAGGGTTGGGGGATCCTTTGGAACTGCACAGCAAATAGTGTGGAAGTTGCAGGGGGGAGCTGGAGTTGGCAAAAATTGGCTACCTGTCCCATCCTCCAGCAGGAAACTTGTGCTGGATTCTGTTTTCCTCTGTAGTTGGATCTAGCCATCTGTATTTCCTAGCATATGTTGCATTGTATGTAAAATAAGTGAATATGATTTTTAAAGATTTAGGAGCATTTTAGTGTGTCGTATGTTTTGACAGTTACTTCTTGAGAGCACTTGGCAAAGTTAATAAAGTTACAAAAGAGGTACAAAGTGTTGATTGTGTCAGCAAGAGTAGATGCAGGCTTTAAGTTAATAAAGAATACATGGGCTCCAAGGGCAGAGGGAGGGTGCTCCAAATTTGTACCCCCACCCCAACCTTAGAATGCTTTTCTAAGGTTGAAGTTGGGGCTCTGTACTTTCCTGTGGCTGTCTGGACAGTGCCTAACATTCCTCAGATTGTGCCCTCAAGTACTTGTGTGCCCAAGCATTTTCCTCTTCTTTCCCTCCTTCCAACCCTCACGTAAAATTTGTCTGAAGTATTTAGCTCATCAGTCATTACAAAGCAAATATCTTAAATAGGAATATGCCCCCGTTACAGTAATTACTACCAGTGTATGATAATAGCCTATTGTGTGGGTGTTCCTATGCCTTAATGAAGAACATTGCCAGATCAGCAGAGCAAATCAGCATCTCTAGTAAATATAGTGTGGCAGAGTGTCCAGGGAATTGTGGCGCAGTGGTTTAAACTGCAATGCTGGTTGATCGAAAGGTCGCTGGTTCGAATCTGCACAACGGGGTGAGTTCCTGTTGTTCCATCCCAGCTCCTGCCAACCATGCAGTTCGAAAGCATGCAAATTTAAGTAGGTAAAAAGGTACCACTTTGGTGGGAAGGTAACAGCGTTCCGTGCACTTCGGTGTTTAGTTATGCCGGCCACATGACCACAGTTACTTTCTCCAGACAAGTGCTGGCTCCCTCGGCTAAGGAACAGAGATGAGCACCGCCCGCTCGAGTCAGACATGACTGGACTTAATGTCAAAGGGAAACCTTTACCTTTACCTTTTAACTGGATACACTTGCTTCCTTTTGAGGCTTTAAAAATGTTCAGAATTCTTATGTCAGCAATTATTAATAGTGATATGTTCATCAGTTTACAGTTACTAAAGAAATGCATCTTTGTAGTTTGTAGGCTTTACCAAGGGGAGGTGCATGTATTGATGTGAGAAGGAAGCATAACCTAATCTGTAACATCTTGGGAGTTCCTAAGGAGGCTTATAGAAGAATGATAGCCGAAGCACTCGCTAGGAATGTTTTTATTTTCCTTGTTGATCTTAAGTAATCATAACAAATAATTTTTCAAACAACATGGTGTGAATGCTCTTTTGATATTAAAAATTGATGGGGGAGCGAGGTAATTTTTATGTGTTCTTTAGGGACTCACAGGATTATGTATATCCAGCAGGTGGAAGGAATGTGGCAGCTAGGATTGCCTCCATGTTTTCCCTTGCACTCTAAAACAACTAAAAACACAATCATATGCAAGCTTAGGCAGAAAAATGGTGTGCAGTTCCCAGCATGTCCCTGTCATCATAGCTGGGAGTTCTTAGACTTTTTCTGTCTAAACTTGCATAGGGTTGTATCTAAATGTTTTAGACTTGTGAGGGGGAGGGGCCAAGACATCACCAGGATTCCTCATATTCTGGTGGAACCCCCCCCCCCATGCCTTACTAATGTATGGCTGTGTTGCTGCACAGCTGGCACCATTAGAACCACACAGGCTGCAAGAGTAGAAGGAGGGTGCTCAGAATGTGGATGTCCAGTCCTGCATTCGAAATGCTTTTCCGAGGTTGGAGCTAAGGCTCCAAACTTTCCTATGGCTGTCTAGACAGTACTGTAAAAGCAGTTTTGCTTATGAGTATAGTCTGCTTTAAATATACTTTTCCCTTCCATAGGTGAAAAATTTTGCAGTTATTTATCTGGTGGATATCACAGAAGTTCCAGACTTCAACAAGATGTATGAATTATACGATCCCTGTACTGTCATGTTCTTCTTCAGGTATATTGCACTCCAATGTGGTATAATCTGTATGTTCTCAGCTGATAGTGTTTTTCCTTTTTCTGTACTTCCTGCTTGGTTCTCTGATTGGTTTCCTGTGCAGTCTTTTAAACTAAGAGTAACCATATTGGAATAGCATTGCAGTCGTTTTGTTTTGCTCACTTAGAAGCCTGTAGGAACCTGCTGCTACACGATCTGATTGTGATTATCATAAAGGCCTAAATTTGGAGGCTTACAATTATCTCATGAAGGGCAGGAATAGCAGAGATGATAATCACTTCTCTGTCCTATCTGTCCTGCATTTTTTGCTAGATAGGCTTTATTGTCCATCTACCAACAGCATCTTCAGGAAGCTGGGGAGATCTCATATCTTGTGTCCTGGCCTTTACAGTCTTCAACCCACTGGAATGCCCTCTTTCTCTGTTTTCCAAGGTCATTTTCTCAACTTCAGAGGGCAACCTGCATGTTTCTTTCCATGCACACAGGGAGTGGTGGTCAGAGCAAATCTAGAGCACTGTCTCTGACCCCAGATCTACGGATTTGAATTACTGGTGCTTTAGAGCTCCAGAAAAAAATGCTGTCTACAAATTAATGCTGGCAATTTAAGAAAAAGGGAATGAAGACTAAAACTAGCAAATCATCAAGACTATAATCTGATCCTATTGAAATCAGCTACAAAACAATCGCTGGTCAAGTATGGCGAGTCGGACTTGGTACTTTGTTTTTGTGCCAAGGGCTGTCTTCCCAGACACTAAGCATTTACTTAAGTTCATAAATATAGATAGGGATAGTTAGGGAGAAGTATATTGCAGAATTTTCAGAGTTATATTAATATATTTTATATTGGTAAGTTTTTCCCATTTTTCTTTTCTTTTTTAAAGGAACAAACACATAATGATTGATTTGGGAACAGGTAACAACAACAAAATTAACTGGGCAATGGAAGACAAGCAAGAAATGATTGACATCATAGAAACAGTTTATAGAGGAGCACGTAAAGGTAGAGGTCTTGTTGTGTCACCCAAAGACTACTCAACTAAATATAGATATTGATACATACAAATTCACCTTCTTAAACTTCGTAAATTCAATCTTTGTATAAAGTATTTCTTGCTTACACCTCACTGTGTATGTCTTTTGAATTTAACGTGTTACCTCATTTTCTTGGGGAGATGCTAAAACCTATTTGATTTTAGAAATAGTTGTGTGTTACTTTTACATGTTTTAATTTCCAATGTTTTGCAGAAGACTATTTTTATACTATGATTCTGTTTTTGATAGACAAGTGGATATAGCTATTAGTTATGAAACATAATAAATGCATCTGAGAATATACCCTGTGCTTCAACATAATATTAATTTGGCTACACACATTCACACAGACAAGCATCTATCTCATATTTCCTACAAGTCTGGTTTTCACAGTGAAATTAATGCAATTATCTTGGGTCCAGCACCATACAAGTTTTTGTAAGCTGTGCTAAGATGGGTTTTTTTTCCGTATAGGATGGGATATAAATATTTTAAATACAGTAAATAATAATCCAAAGGTACCTGCCTGCTAGCTTCAGATGGTGGTGGGATTCTATGGTGAAGACTTTTAAGTGATGTACAGACTTGCAGATAGAGTAAAACAGGAATCATTTCTTCCCCATGGCAGGATCCTTGGATCCAAACTACTATTTATTAAAACCTGCCTTGGAAATTTACTTGTGCTAATGAAACTTGCAGTCTTTATTTCATTTGACACTGGTATCAACATGTCAAGAACTGAGGAGTAAATGTTAAATGTTCATATGCACTTATTTGCTGGTTTTATTAAATAATTCAGGAACATAAGCTGCCTTTATACAGAGCCACAATTTTGTATTGTTTACACTAGTTGGAAACATTTCTTCTTGGCTTCAATAGTTTTTTCCTTCTCTTGCTATACCTGAATTTGGAATCTTCCACATGAAAAGCATGTGCTATACAGTGGTACCTTGGTTCACTAACTTAATTCATTCCACAATTCAGGTCGCAACTCAAATTGGTCACGAACCAAGTCAAATTCCCCCATAAGGTTCAATGTAAATAAGGTTAATCCATTCTGTAAATATTTTTTTAATCACAAAAAATTGAAACAAAGTAACAAAGAACAACAGAGTACAGTACAGTAGAGAACACTAACCTGGGTGGGGGTGGGGGAGGTTACTGTTTGGAGGGAAAGTCCCCATCCCAAAGGATATCAGGGAGATCTCCTTCAAGGGTTTCCTTTCTTCTTTGTCTCTTAGCTGCAGGGTCAATTTTGGCGGAAAAATCTGCACAATCTGGTCATCTTCATTACCGCTCTGCACGTTGTTTTTACCACCAGGTTTGCTCTGCACTTTCTCTGGAGCCATTATTCAGTATTATTATTGAGTAATACTTTACAGTACTGTATGTGCTAAAAAGCACACAAAAAAGCTTCACAGCAGTGACCATAGGTCGGTCTGTGACCATGAGCAGGGAATATGGGTGCGATCGCGATCGTGCTCAGAAGATGATCGCGATCGTGTTCATGCGGGGAAGATGGCCGCAATCGTTGTCATCCGATGCAGAGTTTGTGAATGGAGGCAAAACTTTTCTGAAATTTTTGTTCATAAACCGATTTGGTCATGAAATGAGGCATTCGTGAACCGAGGTACCACTGTACCATTAAGCTCTAGCTTTTTTCTCTTTTTAAATTTCCAGAACTGTAGAGAAAGACTAGACAAGACTCCTTCTGGAAGTTAGTATTTCCTGTAGGTCTGCTCACCCTCTCTAAAGAAAGTTGGATGCAGATCAATTCTGGTTGATTTTGTAAGGTGTATTATACTCTTCTCCCCTTTTCCTTGATGCCGCATACCCAAGAGAGTAGCAGTGCACTTTAGTGTGTATTGCTAGCTACTCTTATCAGTGTGTTGCATCAAGGCACCCTTAAACTTTGCAGATCCTGAACCAGGGTTATGTTGGTTCAAGGATACTAAAGGAATGTGCAGTCCTTGAACCAGTGTGACCCTCCTTCAGTCTTTCTTGTAGGCTACTCTTGATAGAAGAGACCTGCAAAAAAAAGGAGGTTGCTGAACGGTTTATGGTGGAGAAGAAGACTAGCACAGTAGCAGAGCAATGGAATGGAAAACAAAGGTTTGTACTAGATTCCGTAATGGGCAGGATTGCAGCTTCTGCTATTTTTAATTTCAAGAAATAGCAGAACTACTAAGTATTTTTGGCTTTGGCCTTTTGGCAGAGCAACAGAGGCACAGGCTGGGAGAGAGTGCTGAGTGGCCAGGGGACTGGTGAAGGCAAGGTAGGAGCTCGGCAGAGAACAGAGGGCCAGGAGCAGCAGAGAGGAAGGGAGGCGGGGCCAGAGAGGCTAGAGGGGCCAGGAGGGAGCAGATGGGCGGGGCCACTGCTTTTGGCTCTGGCCTCTTGGCGTCATCCCTTGTCTGCGTCCCGGACTGCCCCGGGACTCCCTTCCCTGGGAGGCTGAGGGTTTTTGTTTGTTTGTTTTTAATTGCTTTGTTTTTCTTTGTTTCTGTTTTGTGCTGTTCTGTGCTTTGCTTTCCTTTGTTTTTCCTCCAATTTAAATTTTATTTTATCCTTGTGTGCATGGGTTTTTGTCTGGGAGACCTGGGCGAGTGAGGGGTACCGCAGGACAGACAAGGCGGGGGACCAAGGTAGGGTCTCAGAAGAGTTCCCAATGGCAGACCAGGAGATGGCCTTGGCAGGAGTCACAGGTGTTGCTGTCCACTGTGACAGCTGCGACATGTTTGCCCCTTTTCCCCCAGGAGAGGCAGGGTTACACTTGCCCTCGGTGTAAGCTGGTGGTCCTGCTAGAGGAGGAGGTGAGGTGCCTGAGGGCCAAGAGAGCTCTCCTGCCCCCCCCCGGGAGCACCCCCCCTTTGGACAGAGGGTTGAGGGAGAGGCCATGGGAGGAGCAGTCGCGGAGACATGGAGGCATGTCACCCACAGCACGGCCTCCTCCTCCTGGCACCAATCTGGAGCTGGGAAACAGGTTCTCTTTGCTTGGGGAGGCTGGGGCTGATGAGGCCTCGGGGACCAGCAGGACCCCCAGCCTGGGACCACAAGTGGCGAGGGAGCCGCTGCAGAAGAGGCGAGGGCCAGGGCATGGCCGCCAACACCACCGGAAAGACGTGGTGGTGGGTGATTGTTGTTGGGGACTCCCTGCTGAGGGGCACTGAGGCGGAGGTGTGCCACCCCAACCTGGAGACAAGGGAGGTTTGCTGCCTGCCTGGCGCATGCATCCGGCATGTGAAGGACAGAGTGGAGCATCTTGTTCGTTCCGGGGGTCACCAGCTGCTCCTGGTGATCCATGTGGGCACAAACGATGTGGCCAGGCAGGTGGTGGTCGGGATCATCAGGGACTTCGAGGCCTTGGAGAAGAAACCAGGAGCTGAAGGCCCAAGTGGCCTTCTCGTTGATCTTAATGGTCCGAGGATTTGGGCCAGGAAGGGACAGGAGGGTCTCCAAGGTGAACGACTGGCTAGGGTATGGTGCCAGAAGGAACGCTTCGGGTTCCTCGACCACGGCACTCAGTTTCCTGCCAGTGGACTTCTGCCAAGGGACGGGTTACACCTCACGAGGATGGGGAAAAGGTCCTTTGGAGATGCTCTAGCGAGTTTCATCCAGAAGACTTTAAACTGAACCGGTGGGGGGGGGGGGTGTTCAGGCTCTGGGAGCAGGGTTTTAGAGGTACTGCAGGGACTGACAGGACTCCTACAGAGAGGGGGCCAGGTATCAGGGAGGATGGGAGGAAGGAGGCTGGGAACTCCAAGGAAAGGAAGCGGTGGGAAGGAGTTGAGGTGCATGTACACCAATGCTAGGAGCATGGTAATAAGCAGGAAGAGCTTGAAGCTCTCCTGGGAATAGGAGGGTATGACCTAGTGGGAAACACAGAAACCTGGTGGGATGAAAGGCAAGTCTGGATTGTGAACATAGAGGGGTATCACCCTTTTAGAAAGGACAGGAAGGGAAAGAGGGGTGGGGGTGTGGCTTTATACGTCAGGGAAGGGATAGGATGCAGTGAGATAGAACGCAGCACAGATGGGGATTTGGTAGCAGTCTGGGTGAAACTTGGGGGTTTTGACAGGGAAAGAGACCTGACAGTGGGGTATGTTATCGCCCTCCAGGTCAACTTGAGACCCTGGATGATGGCCTGACAGACCAGATTCTAAGGATATCTTGGGGGAGAGAGACAGTAATTATGGGAGATTTCAGTCTCCTGGATATTAGTTGGGAGACTCACTTGGCAGTGACAGCCAGGTCACGTCGCTTCCTAGAAGCTATAGAGGGAGGGTTTGTCACACAGAGGGTCCGAGAGGCAACGGGGGGGGGGGGGACATCCTTGACTTGGTCTTGACCAATAGAGAGGCGCTGATAGATGAAGTACAGATTAGGGGAGCTCTGGATGTGAGTGATCACTTCATCCTTTGCTTTGAAATCTGGGGACTGGGGACGTGCAGCAGATCGAGCACTAGAAGCTGGGACTTCAAGAGGGCCAACTATGGCCAACTGAAGGCCAGACTAGGCAAAGTCTCCTGGGATAGGTTACTGGAAGGTAAGCGAGTTGGGGTGGATGGCACTCAAAAGGGAGGTTTTGGAGGCACAAGCCTTGACGATACCTCTAGTTAGTAAGGTGGAGAGGCGGAGGAGAGTGCCACCATGGATGCGAAAGGAGGTGGTTAGAGGGATTAGACGAAAGAGGAACCTCTGTAGGAAATGGGTACTGGAGCAAATAGACAAAAGGGTATACCAGGAGGAGGAGGCCCATTTCAGAAGGATTCTTCACAAGGCTAAGGCTGATTATGAGTTGAGACTTGCCAAGAATATCAAGAACAAAAAGGGCTTCTTTCAGTATGTAAATAGGAAGAGGAAAGGGAGACAAGTGGTAGGACCACTAAATAAGGAGGAAGGAGATCCAGTGACTGATATGAGGGAACAGGCACAGATGGTAAATGACTATTTTGCCTCTGTTCTCCCCAAAGCAGGACGGGGGATATCCGCATAGGAGATTAGATGAGGCTGGGGACTTAGGGGCACAGATTAGAGTCACCCCCCCTTGAAGTCGAGGGGCTCCTGAGGGCATTGGACATTACAAAGGTGCCAGGC
>NW_025335505.1:20916787-20919741 GCF_004798865.1 Varanus komodoensis | reverse complement strand
AGTTATCTGCCTGCTGGGATAATGTATTTAAGACAGGGGTCTCAAACTCAACTTACCTGGGGGCCGCTGGAAGTAGAATCTGGGTGAGGCTGGGCCGCATCAAGTATTCCACCACCGCGGCGGTGGTGGGCTGGCGCTTTGAAGGCCGCAGGGCCCCTCCCCCGCCCACCCCGGCAATTGGCCCGCGCGTTTGAGACCCCTGATGTAAGAGCACCAATTCAAAGCAAACTGTCTTTTTGTCTTGGCTGCAATAATTGAAGCATGTTTTAACAGAACAGTGAGCTTAGGCCAACTAGCAAAACAGTTCTTCTAGTGATGCATTTAGCTACCTAAGTGCTCAAGATTTTAGGAAGTGACAAGGGTGGCAAAAATATTAATGTATACCATCTGTGGTCACCATACAGTTGTAGGTGAATGAGTGCAGGACAACTGGTATCCACTTATTTTCACTAAATTGGATAAAATGCAACAGTGCAATGTAATAAATCTATATTAGATTTTGTACTCAAACTTGGTAGTTTTCTTACTTTTAACACAAACCCTCTGCTAATTTCCATTTTTATACAGCCCTGAAGATGAAGACATCAAGACCAACACACACTGTCTCTCCCCAAAAGATATTAATGCTATAATTAGGATCTAAAATTCCATAAAATTAAATATAAGAACTTGTCTTTCCCTGACTCATGTGTAAACTGTACCTTTCCATACCAGATAGTGGCCATCACGGAAAACAGGAACCAAACAAAACATGAAATATATATGTTTGTTGTAATAAGAATAAATATGCATACAGTCATGAATCAAGTTGCCATTTTTAACAATGGATTCGTTTTTTTTTTTTTTCAGTACAGTATGTACATATAAATGCTATGAGCACTAAGTGTAAAGAGAGCATAACATAGCACCATGCTAAAAATTAAAATTAAGAGAAAGCTCAGTACTTTATATTAGAGTTCCTGCATTGGCAGACTACTCTTTGTATTGAAAGTTGTGCTTGCTAAGCTCTGACCATAGCATATGTCTAGGGATTTTTTAAAAGATCATGGGATGTACTACAAAAATGATCCTTATAACGATTCTCAGAATGAATTCAAGAATTTAGATACCTGATCGGATATAAAGTGTAACCACAAACTGTTGATGTACAAATATAGATATTAATTTGTAATCAACATTTGAAAATGACCCTAATATAAACCTAGTCATGCAATATTGCCTTTTGTAGCTTGGAATGTACCTATCAGATCAGTCTTAGTTATCTCCCAAGACAAAAGGCCACAGCAGGAAATTAGGAAGATGTTTCCAAAACAATCTTGGGAAAGTTGCGATTGTTTTGATACAATGCATTTATACTAAAAATAGCCTTTAAAATGCTAGAGAGACTAGGATAAGCATGCATGTCTAAATTAGGTTAAGTTTCTGAAGTACAACCAAAATGTTTAAGAGTCTTTTTTAATTGGCTGAGCAAATTGAGTCCTTTGGTTTCAGTATTCAGTATTCTGTTTGATAGTAATTCCACTGAAAAATGAGACAGCAGAATGGAAGTTAGGACACATGTTCAGGATGCAATCCTGTCTGAAGTCCCAACACGATAAATCTCATACACATTTTCAAGGAACTCTAGATGGCATAATGCCTCAAAAATTAACTGAGTAGTAACTTTGCTGTAATACATGAGGTACCTAAAGCCCTGTAGAGCAATTTTAAGCACATCTGTTAACATTGTTTTACTGGAATCAATGCACATTAAAATTAAGAATACATAGAAATACAGAAACAGTGCGAGTCAGAAGGGGCCTCCCAGGCCATCTAGTCTGACCCCCAGCTCCAGCCAGCTCGACTCACGACATGCCCACCGTGTGCATTTCCAGCCTATCTTTGAACATCCTCACCGATGGGGCCTCAACAACCTTGTAGAAGCCCATTCCACAGCCTTGGGGTCCTAACTGTCAGGAAGTGCTTCCTGGCATCTAAATGGAACCTTGGCTCCCTGAGCTTTGCTCCATTGGAGTGCATCCTGCCTTCCTCTGCAGGGGAGAACAGGTCTCTACCTACCTCCGTGTGACATCCCCTCATATACCTGTATGTCACCAACATCCCTCTGAGTCTCCTCTTCTCCAGGCTGGAGAGACCCAGTTCCCTCAGTCTCGCCTCATACGGCATCCCCTGCAAACCGGCCACCAACCTTGTAGCTCTACGCTGCACTGACTCCAACCTGGCTATATCCTTTCTGTAATGAGGGGCCCAAAACTGAGCACAATACTCCAGTTGCGGGCGCACCAGTGTCATATAGAGTGGTAGTAATACCTCTCTCGATCTAGAAGCCACACTTCTGGCTATGCAGCCAAGGGTAGCGTTCGCCCTCTTGACCACTGCATCACACTGCTGACTCATGTTTAGCCTGCAGTCAACCAGTACCCCGAGGTCCCTTTCACAAGTGCTGTTCTCCAGCCACTTGTCACCTAACCTGTACTTATGACACCTATTCCTATACCCCAAGTGCAAGACCTTGCACTTATGCACATTGAACACCATCCTGTTGTCTCCTGCCCACTTCCATAGTCTGTCCAGATCCTTTTGGATCTGGAGTACCTGCTCCTCAGTTGCGGCCACTGCTCCAGTTTTAGTATCATCTGTGAATTTGATCTGCAGACTGTTCACCCCTTCTTCCATGTCATTAATGAAAAGATTAAACAGGATCAGTTCCAGGACAGAGCCCTGGAGGACCCCACTTGTCACTGGCCACCACCCTGATGATTCCCCACTAACGGTTACCCTCTGCTTTCAGTCAGTCAACCATGCCCTAATCCACCGGACAGTGCTTTGGTGTATCCCAAAACTCCTCAGTTTCTCCACCAGGGTATCATGAGGCACTTTGTCAAAGGCCTTGCTGAAATCCAGGTATACCACATCCACTGCATCCCCTCCATCTAGCCATCTCGAAACCTTGT
>NW_025335505.1:20886500-20916687 GCF_004798865.1 Varanus komodoensis | reverse complement strand
GTTTGAGACCCCTGTCTTAAATACATTATCCCAGCAGGCAGATAACTATTAACATCATACCTTGATTATATTACATTTATATCCCTCCTCTTTTCCTCTGTAAAACCCAACATTTTACAGAGCCAGAATCTCACCATTAGTTCTTCACTGGTGTTTTCTACTCCAGCTTGTGCCATTAGTCCAGTGACGTGCTTCTCTAGATCATCTATACGTTCACCCATTTCATCCAGTAAAATGGTTAAAGAACATTGTGTTTGCCTTCTGTGTCTTAAATGTGTTTTGTGACAGTGGGGAGAGTGATTGAAGTTAGACTAGTCATTCGTAACTCTTAAAAGTGAAACAGAACTGAAGGACATGCTAAACAAGTTTGGTTTAAACTGATAAAGGGCTATACTACTCTGTTTACAATGCTTATCTAATCATGTGTGACATTTGTGTCATTCTCCCCACAAAGCAGTTTGGAAGTGACTTACACAATGCAGAAATCCACAATTAATACAACAGGTAGGTAAAATCAATATGAACCATAATCAGTACAATAGTGCAAGAAAACATAGAAACATAATCTAAGGGCAGTACAATATGAAGGAATGACAATATAAATACAACTCTTTAGTTCCTCCTTTTGGATTGTGTCCTCTAAAGGAAAAGCATATTAAAGTAAATTCAGTGTAATGATTTTTCTTTCATGTTGCAAAATGGAGCTTAATTTAATGCACTTGGAACTGCTGATTATCAATAATCTCCCTTCTGCAAGTATTTTTCAGTGCTACCTCAGTTATATCGAGTTGTAGAAAGACATACAACCAACTTGAGAGTTGATTTGTATTCAGCTGAATCTAATGTTCTTAACTGCTACATGAAGTCAACATTGATATATATTTGGCTGTAATAAATAGACCGCTAAAAACAAGTATAATCCTGAGGTATCTTATGCTTATCTCAAGCAGTATAGACATATTTGCTTTTTTAATGCAACATTAACAGATTAGTATTAAAATAAAATTGCCTTATATTTAGTATTTGCCATGACAAACATGTTTGATAGTAGCATAAAATATTCTGCGTGAATACTATACTAATAAAGGAGGAGAATTTACCCACCCTTCTTCCTGCCTCTTATTTATCCATTACATTCATGGTGTCTCTTGCAGAAGTGACATGCTGGCAGTCTTCCCACAAAGCTGTAACTGAGAAACTGCTACAGCCTAAACTTGATTAAGGCTGTAATACTATACACCCCAGGGTGTCAGCTCCACTGCATTTAATGAGACTTATTTCTGAACAGACAAGTATCCCATGTTAAGAGATTTCTGAATATGTACTTTTGAAAGGCAAAGGTCCATTGATGGGTCTATTTGCATGAAATGACAGCCCACTATGGATTAATTAGCCTATGGTAAGGGTGCAGTGCACATAGTGTATGTGGGGTAACCAATACGAACGTAGAACTCCTGCTTGGGGCTTGTCTGAACCAGCTGAAGATAGATTTATGTGAGGGTTGTTTAAACCATGCTCATCACTAGGTTGATGTGACAACCCAAGTGAAATGTGGTGTCTGTAGGCACTGTTGCTCGCCATGAGGTGAATAAGCCACCATGATCTGTGGTGAGTTGTCCAAACCCAGTCAGTGTGATTGACTGCAATGGCTCATCTTTGGCCCCTTAATCTCCCCTTACTTTTTTGACCCAAGTAATACATCATGAGCAACATTATCTTTATAAAAGAGAATTTTGTTGGGTAACCTTTTCTATTAGCTTAGGCTTTCTTGAGAGCTTCTACCACAAATAGCTTTCTTATATGTATTTAGCCTGACTGATTTTTATCAATGTTATACTATCTTTGAATGGATTATAACCATTTTTTCAAAATGCTAGTTATAAATCAAGTAGATTAACTACATTTAAGAAGCTATTTATAATTTGCAGAATTTTTGGTTCTAGTTTTACAAAAGGAACAGGAAAGGATATTTCTTAGAGTTAATTTGTCTGTCAGTGCTTGAAAGTTTTCCTGCAACTGTTGCAGTAGGTTTTCTGCCTGAAAAAAAAAACACCAGATATTGTTAGCAAATGTTTATGATACTGGAAAAATATTAAAACTAAATTAAAAATATTAATAAAACTGGAAAAGGGAACCAAACAAAACATGCAATTTATATGTTTGCTGTAATATGAATAAATATGCATACAGTCATGAATCAAGTTGCCATAGTTTTTAACAATGGATTCCTGTCTTTGTTTTCAGTACCGTATGTACAGATAAATGCTATGAGCACCAATTGTAAAGAGAGCATAACATAACACTTAGCAGCAACATACTGAGAGCTTTAAAAAAAAAAAATCTAAAGCCTTGCCACTTGTTTTCTCTTGCAGAAGTCTCTGTACCGTTAAACAACTTCCTAAAAGTTGATCTCCCCCACTGTAGGGGCAACCTGTTGAGTTTCCGCCCCTAACAGCCTGTAAAAGGCGTAGACCATCTTCATAGGAAAGGTGCCCTCTGCTCCTCGCTGTTCTTGTGGTGCCCACCCTCTTCTCCACTGTCGCCTTGGCGCGCTTACATCTCTGCTGAAGGCGCCAAGAAATATTCCCCCCCCCCCCCCGGCACAGAAATGTAATCCATAATAATCAACCGCTGTCCCTCTCCGGCTGCGAGCAACGCGCTTATTTATGGACCGAACGCATTCCCACCCCGCCCATCACGAGGGGCGGCCGAGACGCGGCCCGCACGTGCGGCAGGCCCGCCCGGGACAGGCACGCGCAGTCCGCCCCAGGCTGCCGCGTCGCCGCCCCAGCGCCCGCACTCACGAACTGCGAGAGCTCCTTGGCGCTCTGAGGGTCGTTGCCCGCCATCCGCGCTCCTTCCTCCGGCAGAGAAGCGCCGCCGCCCCGTCGTCGTCCTCGCGTCCTCCCGCTCCTCCTGCTGAAATGGCCGTTCGGCCCGGCTTCCTCCCGCCTGCCGTGCCGCCCAGAGAAACAGTAACGAGCAAAGGCCGCCTCCCTGCCTGCCCGCCTGCCTCCGCCCAAACGCTACGGAGCCGCGCCGACAGTCGAGCCTTGCTTCCGCCGCGGCCGCATTCGCGACCTTCTCCGCGAGGCAGCCAATGGGAAGGGCCCCAGTGGCTCGGCCTCCCGCGTCGCTCCCGCACCTTCCACGCGCTAGGCGCGCTCGAACGGGTGGTCCTGACTATCTGCGGTGCGGGATTTGTACTACTGCTCTCCCGCTTGAAAACTCGTTCACCGCTGAGCTCTAAACAGCAAAAACAGCAAGAGTCTTCCACATTCAAGAAAAAAGTTGAAGAAAGCATCCTTAGCCCTAGGTGCAGGGTTTCATTTACTGCGCAGGATGGCTGTTTTGGCGGTTCAACTTTATTATGCGCGTCGTGAATTAAGAATGATGTTTTCCCGACACCAAGACACGTGAGAGCAGTTTTTCCCTAGACATGTGCCCTTTACACATTTTGTCCATTAGTCAAGTTTGGGGCTGATGGGAGCTGGCACTGGGGCGTCTAGATCAAGGGCTGCTGTTTTAGGAAACAACTGTGCGTAGGCACCTCTTTATGGAAAGGAAGCACTATGCACATTTGGATACTGTTCTAGTATAGGGGATTCTAGATTCTTAACCACCTCGACTGTGAACTACAGCTAGTGTAAGCTGGTCTTTTCAGCCTCTCGCCAAACACAGCTTTGACCCATATGAGAGGAGGAGTAACATTTCATGCAGTTATAGCTTTTAAAGCTACATATGATTGTGCTGGTATATCGGAAAGAAGACTTCACCTATGACCTTTTACACACAGGGAAGTAACTTAATGTGTTTCTGCCCTAGTGACATTGTTACGAGCCTTCAAGTTGTCTTCAGCATATGGTAACCCTATGAATGAAAGCCAAAATGTTCTTTTCCAAGTTCAAGGCAGTGGCTTCCTTTATGAATTCAATCCATCTCATATTTAGTCTTTCCTAGTGACAATGCAGTAGTGTAAACCAACACTTTGGCAACACAACTAGGGTAATGGCGAAACTGATGATTTGCTTCTGCAATGTAACTAGCACTTGCTTGGAAAACAGGGACTCTGTTAACAACTCTTAACAGATATTTCCATTTTCCTAGCCAGAATAAAGTAACTAGCAATTGCTAGGGTAAGGCAGTGGGGGAGTTGTTCAACATACGTGGCTTTTTCCTGTTGTTCTAGCAAGTGCTAGTTATATTGCACAAGCATTGTGTTAGTGTAAAGCAATATCATTAGTGCTAGCACTGAGGCACAGTTTGCTACAATCCATGGTATGATAGGGCAGATAAGGACTTCATGACTACTGATAGAGGCATGTGAATGAATTGGAACCAAGCCTTTGGTTTTCCAGTCTGTTAAGTGAGAATAATAGAAGTTCAGCTTTCAGGGCTCTTGTGGAGATTAAAAGGACAACATTTGAATGCTCTGCATTTTATCCTGCATTCTGTTGACTAATTTGGCTTTTAAATTTTGATTTGTTATATTTTAAATGAATAAAATAAAATCAATTGCCTTGACAGCCATCTAGGACCAAAATAAATATTACCAGGAACTTGCATGAAAATATTCAGGGAGTTTAAAATGCTTTATCATATCAATTAGAATCTTCAATATATCAAGAATAGGTAACCTTTTTGGGCTGTGTGCTCACTGGGCAATTTGAGAAACTATCTTGAGACACCCACCAGAAAATGATAGCCATGGAAAGTGAGGCAAAGGACAAATAACCTTCCCCAAGGCCAAAGTGGGTTCTAAGCTTCAACACACTCATTCCTTTAAACTCACAGTTTTTAGCACCAAAACAAACCTTTTTCTTAGCAATTCCAGCTGCCACTAAGAAAAGCACCTTAGTGGATACCATTACCAAGGTTAGCAATTCAAAACCAAAGGACACCCTGGAGCTGAGATACCCCCACTTGAGGTATAGATATCCTTCCACTACAGTTTGGAGAGGAGAAGTGAAGCTCACAGATCAGCTTGTGTCAGCTAGAAGCATTTTTGAGACCTTTTCTTTGAGTTGTTGAGCCCTACACCATATCAGACAAACTGTTTTAAAAACCTCCCTGAGTTTCAAAAGCATTTTTCTGTCTGGCTAGGAAAGAGAAATGATTGTTCTATAAAGGGCAAGTTTAAAGCCCACTTGGAATTAAAATTAAAAAAAAAATCACAATTCATTAGATCCTAACCATAATGAATGCAAGTAATAAATGTAATATTTAAATGAAATTGCCTTTATCTTATCAGGAATTTTTAAAATAAGGAGTGCCTGGTAATCATAATTTAAGGTTGAAACATTCTCTCAAATGTTCTTACTCTTGAGTACACAGATGGCAGAAAAAATGCTAGAGAGACAGACAGGACAAGTTATACCAGTATGGCATGTCATAACCACCTTTCTCTGAACTCATTCGAGTTATCCATAAAACATTAGGATAGTTAGAGATTTTGATGAATTGAGATGGTATAATTTCTATGGTTATATTTTCATATTTATATAGGAAAGACATTGTGGGTTGCAATTGTTTATTTTATTTATTTTATTTATTTTTCAATTTATATCCTGCCTTTTTCCTACAAAGGACTCAAGGCAGCTTACATCATTCTCCTCTTCCATCTTATCCCCACAACAGCAACAACCCTGTGAGGTACGTTGGGCTGAGAGTCTGACTGGCCCAAAGTCTCCCAGTTGTCTCCATGGCCAAGCGGGGACTAGAACCCAGATCGTCTGAGTCCCAGTCCCATGCTCTTAAGCACTACACCACACTGGATATTGTGTGCTCAGTGCCTAACAAACACAACCAATTGCACCTTCACAGCACTACTGGGTGTGTCATTCATTGTCAACATTTTCATTTCATGTATGGGAACATGGAAAAGGAAGATTACATACCCAATGCTACACAGAAAATTAATATTTGAATGTTATTGATTCAAATACTGGGCAAAAGACTAAACTTCTCTTCTTACTATTGTTTGACACTTATTTTAGTTATGAATGGGCCAGGCAGTGAAGTCATAGGTGTTTTTGGTGTTACTGTGATTAATTAAATTTCTTAGATGACTTTCTTAGAAAAGACCCAAAGACAAAAAAATTAAAGCATACATAGTTTAAGACAACTAAAAGAGCCAGAATGGTGTGGTGGTTAGACTATTGGACTGGGGTCCTGGGAGAACTGGGTTCTAGCCCACTCTGCCATGGAGCTCACTGGATGACTTTGGGCCAATTGTTCACTTTCAGCCTAACCTACCTTGCAGGGTTGTTTTGTGAAGATAAAATGGAGATTTGTAAGCTGCCTTGGGTTCCTCACAAGAGGAAAAAAGGCAGAATATAAATGCAGTGTGATAATAATAATCAATGATTCACATCAAAGCTAAAATGTAACCACCTCATCAAGTATCTAGAACATGAATAACAATCATAGGCAGTTAAGCAGCTTAACTCAGTTGATTCATTAAAAGCATTAATCATATGCCATGAACTGCTGGGAACAGAGGAAAGTCTTCACTGTCCTCTGGCAGCAGAAAGTCAACAGTTGCCAGTGGCAGGTGGACCTCTAACCTTATAAAGCCTTATGGACTGGGACCACAATCTAAGTGGGAAATATCTGGCAGCTGCCTCTGATTGCCACCTTTGAGGAAGGCTTGGTTGGCAGCAACAAGGAGAGCACCCAAATTGTAGAACAAGATCACCACTGAGATCCACCTGGCATCAACTGTGCCCTCTTTCCAGCACCAAGTTAAGACTGTCTTCTATGCAAGTATATTTAATCAGTTCTGAATAACACATTGGGGCATTGCATCACCTGTCTAACTGGTTTTGTCATTTAATTTGTTTTAGCTATTGTATCTACTTAAATTTGGACTTAAATTTGACTTTTAAATTTTATATTAAAATTGTATGATGTTTTAACTATTTGTATTTTTATATTTTTGTGCTATTGTAAACTGCTCAGACAGCTTCCATTATTGGGCAGTATAGGAATAAATAGTTATAATACCTCAGTGGGCAGACCATGTATCCAGTAGTCTCATTTGATTAGCAGGCAAAAGTCCAAATATGGAAAGTGCCTCCATCTGAGTTTGAATATCCCTTTCCTCTTCACCATTCATAAGGGTCTGCTGATCCTCCTTGTAGCATGTTTAAGGGCTTTATGGTGGCTATTAGGGAAAGCAAAAGGTAGGAAATCTGCTTCCACAGATTCTTTTCTGATTATTTATTTATTTAAAACATTTGTATGTTGCCCAATTGTGCCACAGCACCTCTGTGTGGCTCACAATTACAAGATTAACGTTTTATTATCAGAAGTCCTTTGTCCAGAAGGCTTTTTACCTAAATTGTACAGAATTGACAAAAGATAAGGGGGCGGGGGAGTTGAGGATTGTGAGACTTGGGAAGACCATCAACTGGCAATAGAAGTTTGGGTTAGAGAAGGCTAGACAACTTCAGGAAATTTCACACTCATCTGAGGAGCTTTGTGTAAAAGTGTTTAAAAATACTATTCAGCCACTGCTTCTCACACACACCATAAGCACTGTTCCGGACTATTGGGTTCAGGAGGGGGTCCCCCTTCAGGATTCTATTTTTCTATCCAAAAGAGGATTGCTGTGTCTGGAAAGTAATGTTAGGTGGGATATTATTATTCTTTATCATTATAAAGTGCCTCATATTTCCAAAGCACTGTACATGGGTAGGAAAGATAAACTTCAGGCACCAATGCTTGAAAGTACATAATTTCAGCAGTGTCATTTTATCTGGACTGGTAGACTTCCCTGTCTTTAAGTATACACACAGTACAGCAGCTCTCAATCCCCTGGTCAGTGGATGTGCCCAGCGTATACTTGCTTTTCAGAGCAACTAAGAATTAATTCTCAGAATTCTTTCTGGCAGGAAAGGAGCCTCTCTGCATCTGCCAGGCTGTTCTTCCCCTTGCTTGCCAAGAAGTTCTCCCTGGAAACAGGAGGTGCAGTCTCTCAGTGGCTCGTAGTTTCCTGGCTGATGTCAGAGGCCAGTGTAAGCAGTCCCAAGGCAGCATGGATAGACCTTTGTTACAAAGACAAAAAAATGCTTCCTAGGAAAGGCTTGGTGGTAGGTTTTGTTTACAACAATACTGCCCAGTTTATGTTGCGAGCTACACAGAATCATAGAATAGTAGATTTGGAAGGGGCCAAGAAGGCCATCTGGTCCAACTCCCTGCTCCCTGCTCAGGCTGGATCATCCCTCTCGGATGGTTGTCCGTGAAGGGCCAGAGAAGTGCTTTTCAATATGAATTTGCAAACATAATTGTACAGTAGTTATACTGGAAGCTGGACAGGAATACTTGTAGAGAAGTTATGATTAGAATGTTTACTTTAGTTGACAGTTACAGGATGCAGGTCAATGACATACCTGATTCATATCAATATAAAACAGTTGGAACAGCATGATGCTTGTTAATGCATAGGGTTGTATCTAATGTAAATGTAACTTAAGTTTCATTCACTTCAATGTGTATACTTAGGGATAACATTAGATACATCCTGTAAGGTAAGGCTGCCTGACCTAGCTGATGAGCATAAGAAATTATGTTTGTGTATGGTCTTTGTTTTCATAAGTACCCAACAGTAAAAGATTCTGAACTAATTTCATATCTTGGAGGCATTTTATTTAGTTTCTACATTTATGAGTTCCATTTCAGTCCAAATTAGAACTAGCTGACTTACAATTAGAACTTAAAACAATGTTAAAATGTTAGTTATGGGTATCTAAGAATCTGGATTGTATAGATCAGTGGTGGCGAACCTATGGCATGCGTGCCACAGTGGGCACACGGAGGTCTCTCTGTCGGCACCCAAGCCAAGTTGCCCCAGCATCACCCCAGCAGCCGAGCACTGGATAACAGCAGACATAGAGTCCATGCACATGCTTGGAAAGGAGTAGTGGTGCCAGGCAATGATGTCACAAGTCGCAACACATTAGCTGCGACTCGTCCGAGCTTTCACATGGCTGGTCAGTGCACTGCCAAGGATATAAGTATATATATTTGCTTGGACTGGCTGTTTTCAGGTTTTATTGAAGTGTTGGCACTTTGTGATAAATAAGTGGGTTTTGGGTTGCAGTTTGGGCACTTGGTCTCTAAAAGATTCACCATCACTAGGTTAGGGATAGAAAAACGAGGTGTCCTGGCATGATTTTGATGGTTGGAATCTGTTTAAAATGGGCAGAAATGAAAAGCTGTGCAGAAAAGGCTATTCAAGGAAGGCTTTTTCCAATATTGCCCTCTTTTCAATGGTATTTTACCCCTATATTAGGGTTAGGGGAATGCACCAGGGTAGGGTTAGGCCAGTGATGGTGAACCTATGGCATGTGTGCCACAGTGGGCATGCAGAGCCCTCTCTGTTGGCATATGAGCCAAGTCGCCCCAGCATCGCCCCAGCAGCCGAGCATCGGATAACAGCGCACATAGGGGCCATGCGCATGTTCAGAAAGGAGTAGTGGCACCAGGCAATGACGTCACGAGCCATGACTCATTAGCCGCAACTCATTCGAGCTTTTGCCAAGGGGTGGGAGAGAGAGAGAGAGAGAGAGATGTTTGCTTGGATTGGCTGTGAGTTGTTTTTTCTAAACGAAAACCTTGGTTTTCAGGTTTTATTGTAGTGTTGGCACTTCGCGGTAAATAAGGGGGTTTTGGGTTGCGGTTTGGGCACTCGGTTTCTAAATGGTTTGCCATCACTGGTATTTTTGTTCTCCTTTAGGGTTACTGGCGGCTTTTTGAAAGACCATTTATATCAGATTTGGCTTTAATTTATATCTAGCTATTATCTGAATTGGAACCCTCAGAGCTGTTTAATGCTTGTCTTTAAAGTCAAGAAATTCTGCATAACTATTTTGGCCCAAAGAGACCCCAGAGTGATAATTGGGCTATTGAGGGATGAAACTAAGCTTGTTAGATTGGGGCATTGGATTTAGTGTGCCAGCTTTTATCTCCTGCCTTTACATGGGTACAGATATTCAACTCTAGCAGATTGTTTTATTTTTCCCCTATTGATAAAGGAAAAGTAAAAGGGTTAGTAGAGGTTAGCTACTGTGGACTACATGGACAACTGCAGTCTGCCTGTGGTTCAGAATGATGCATTACTTGCACAATGATATGAGCAAGTTGTTAGAACGAGATGCATGATGAGTGTTACATGAGAGGCATGACCTCTAGCAACTCTGAAGTATGTGCTGTTACTTACCATTAAAAAGCTATTTATGGAACAAAGGCTTTTCTAATGCTTCTAGATTAGTATAGCAGTACTGTTGTTTACAGCTGAAATGCACGAAACATTGCAGTATGCTCACCAGACTATATCAGATGCTGCTAAAATAAAATGGAATACACATGCTGGATCTTTTCAGGGGTCTGATACTACTTTCTCATCAAATGCACACATTAGTATCTGACTTCTTGTACACTTAATGTATATAGTAACACTCTGCAATCAACTGCAGAATAAAGAAAATAAGGCAGGCATGTTGGACTCCAGCATCCAGCATCTCCAGCTGGCATGAATAGCTGGGGAATGCTGGGAGTTGCAGAAGAACCCATCTGGGGGGCTGGATTAGCGGCAGAGCAGCGTTAGAGCAGCCAAGGGACAAAAGGGCTGGAACCTTTGACGGGCAGTGAAATTATTTTCAGAGAGTTTCCAAAGAATCCTGCTCTTAAATCATCTTTCGCTGCTAGTAGCTCTTAAGGTGCAGTTCTAGGTATGTCTATTTGCTAAGCTCTGTTAAATTCAGTCAGACTTATTCCCTGGTAAATATGGATAACCTTAGTTGCTTTATAAAGATAGTATTGTTTTTATTGATGTTTTAAACATTTTCCATATGTTGTTTTATTTGGCTTTAAGTAGTCACCTTGAACATAGAAGGGTGGGTATACATGCCTATTACAGTAAATTACAGTCTGTCCAAGAGGTTATTGCATCGAGCCAAATAATCACACTAATTCTTAGGGGCTAGAATCAACATTCTGTGCATAGTGGCATATCTGCCAACAGTCTTCTGCACGTGTGCGCGACCGCACGCACGCACGCACGCACCAGCAATTTCTTTCTGCCAATGCACACCTACCACTAGAGTAGCGTTGCTCTTCCTGTGCTTCCTGTCACTTTCTGAAAAGCATCTTGAAACTGGCTGTTTCCTGAGCAACATCGCAAGATGGGACAGGTATGCACATATTAGCTGAAGCCACGCGCTCAGGGGCTTCTTTTTTGCATTTTCTCTCTCTCTCGGCATACCTGCGGGGGTCCGGGAGAACCCAGCTCCAGCGTCACCATCAGCTGGGCTGCCACTGGGATGTGCCCGTTCTTGCAGAAGGCAGAGAACTGAACCCGCGTTTCCCCAATCGGGGAAACAGTTGCTTGCTAGGACCCGGAAGACACGGGGTCCAGGACGGGGGTGGTTCTTTTCATTGACGGAGGCGCTTCTGGCTGGCGTGATGTCACAGAGGCAGGGCTGCTTTTCCTGCTCCTGGATGCCGCCGCGGCTCCCGCTTATTGTCGCCGAATCGCTCGCGAAGGCAGAAGCGACCGCGGCCGCCGCGGGAGGAAGAGCCACGGCACCGCTGCACCGCGGCGCGGACGCTCGCTGCGGCGGCAGAGGAGGCGGCGGCGGCGGCGGCGTGGGCTGGGGCCGCTCCCCCCGCAAGAGGCATGCGCGGCTCTCGCTGCGCGGGGCCCTGAGCGGCGCAACTCCGGCGGAGAAGTGCAGGCGAGCGCCGAGGTGAGGGGGGGGGGGGGGGTCACGGTGCGAGCCGCCTCTTTCCCGCTCCGCTCCGCGGCGCGGCTCGCTTTTCGCGGCGGGGCTGCTGGGGAAGCACTTTGACGGAGTTGCGGGGAAGGGAGCGCGGGCGCCCGAGGGGGGCACCGTCGCGCTGTGCTGGAGGGAGCGCGGCGCCCGGCAGCCGCTCCGCGCGGAGTGCGCGCTCTCTTTCCGGGGAAGGCGTGCAGGAAGCTGCCGGAGGAGCTCGATGGCCCTCGCTGCATCGCTGGAGGGCAGGTAACGCGCCCGGCACCGTCTTCTGGCGGGATGGCTCTGCTGCCTAGAAGTCGCAGAGATGTAACTTCCCGGCAGTTCGTGGCGCGTATGGCCAGACCGGCGGGTTATCTCAGAAGGGGAATCTTGAAGAACTGCATTCAGGCATTCCTGGAGAGCCCATCCCAGCCATAGTTGGAAGCAGCGGAGATGCTTCTTTCATCAGTAACTCTTCATGGTTACCGTTTCTTACCATTGATAGGCTCCTTTTATTTCCAGGACTCGATTTCCCCCCCTCGCCCCTTTATTATTACTGTTGTTAGTCTTGCACAGTAAGTAATTATTATGGTGATCAAATGTACGCGAATGTGTTCTTGTTAAGTTGGCAAAGTTTAATACACCAGTTACTTCGAGAGGAATTAAAAATAAATGTGACTTTTTAAAAGGGCTCCAGATTATGTGTATTGTTTTAAATACAAGGATTTATGAAAAGCGCTGTCTCGCCCTTCCTCCTTTCTGAGAATAGGAGGAAATGCCCTTTACAAGATTATGTTGCTATGACACATGTGTGTGTCATTTTCAAACAAGAAATTCATCTTTATTTTCTTTCAGTACTGTTAATTTTTATATGAGCAAAACAAGAGCACATTAAGAGTGCAATCCCATGTATGTGTAGACAGAAGAATAGATCTACATCACCATGAATCGTCCAGCAAGCATGGCTGGTTGGGAAACACTGGAGCTTGTGGAACATTTTTGGACTGAAGTCGCATTGGATGACACCCTAAGGTTCCCATATAATGATCTTTAACATTTTGATTGTTCTATTCTTTTTGTAAACTGTCCTGGAAATAAGATTGAAGGGTGGTATAAAGATACCTATACTAAATAAATATTGATCAACTAGGATTTTACATGGGTAAGATCCATAACTCTCACTGCCTGCTCACCAAGCATTTTTTTGTTTTGTTTTGATTTTTATTACAGCGAAACTGGATGTCCATTCTTGCAGTGTATGTACATACACATAATATGCTTATCCAGTATGCTTATTTTATTCTCCATGTAATGTGTTTAGTTTTCCAAGTGAACATGTTGACTAGTAAGATATTGGACACTGTTCTTTAGAGTCAGAGACTGCATTCAGAAGTCTGCTTTGAATCATAAATTTCGAGGCCTAAGGATCAAAACCGTAGTAATACATTGTGTGATACAGTAAACTATTTTTATTATGATTATCCTTGGAAATGAAAAATCTAGCACCCTTTCCTGAGGGTTGGGAGATGCTCTGGACCAGACTTGGGGCATATTTGGGGGCTGTAGGAAAGGCCTATGGTGCAAGTGGACTTGCTTCTGTGAGGGTTGGGTGAATGCCATAACACTTTCTGAAATGATTTCCCAGGTGGGATTCATCAACTCACAAACAGGAAATAGGTTGAGGCCTTCATGAGATATTTTCAGCTGAAGTCTCTTGTTTGCAATCTGGAGAAAAAAAGTGTGACTGTAGAAATTCAGAAAGAACTGGAATGCTTTGATGTGAACTAGGTCAGTTACAGCAACTCAGACCAGAAATCTCTTATCATTATGACACAGCTTTGATTCTGTTCTCAGTGAAGTTGAGTGTACAACAGGCGAACCATTATAATGAAAGGCCATCTTGTTTGTCCTGCTATTGACTGTATATGCCCCTGAGTATGACCAATGTCTTTGGTCAGAATATCAGTCTCTCAGCAGATTTGTCCATGCACTACACTCATGCCCATAGAAATAATGAGGAACTTGTTTCTCAACCACAGAGAAACTACAGAATTACAGCAAAAACGAATAAACTGCTTTATAATAATAGAAATTCTCTCTCTCCATGCTACTAGAACTTTAACAGTCTTGTTTACTGTATTCGTATGAAGCAATGTGTCACCACATAGTTTTGTTAAATTTTGAGAGAACTTGGCATGTTGGAATCAGGGCCATTATGAATTAGCAAGTCATTTCACGAGTTATTTCATAACACACTTAAAATCCTGTCTGTTATGTTTTGATACATCTTCTCTTTGAGCTTCCACAGACTTTGACTCAACAAAATAGCTTGAAGAGGAGACAGGAGGCACTGGTTGAGACTTAAGTAATTGGCTTTTACTGGGGCCTTGTGATGCAATGAGGATATTGTTTTCTGTTTGTGAACTCGAATACTTCCATCCAAATTTGAGTTTCTCTCTCTCTCTCTCTCTCTCTCTCTCTCTCTCTCTCTCTCTCTCTCTCTCTTTTTTGCTTTGTTAGGGTTGCATAAAGAATGACACCTTTCCTGAAGGAAGATTAGATATGAGTAAAAACCAATAAAGCCAGAGGAAGAAGTGAAAGGACAACTGCCCTGATGTTAAGGGACTTCATCTTGCCCATCATGGAGGCAGATGGCTGGGACTGGCTAGCAGCTCCCGTTCATCAGCTGATATCCTGGGGTGCCTCTGCAGCCATGGTATTTGGAGGGGTGGTGCCATACATCCCCCAGTACCGAGATATTAAAAGGACACAGAATGCGGAGGGCTTCTCAACCTATGTGTGCTTGGTATTATTAGTTGCAAACATTTTAAGAATCCTCTTTTGGTAAGTTGACCCTTTTAACAATATTGATGTTTTCTCTG
Organism: Varanus komodoensis; assembly: GCF_004798865.1. Taxonomy (NCBI): domain Eukaryota; kingdom Metazoa; phylum Chordata; class Lepidosauria; order Squamata; family Varanidae; genus Varanus; species Varanus komodoensis. The sequence continues at coordinate 20,902,046 of NW_025335505.1, read as the reverse complement.
TACTTGGTTCATTGGGTATGGATGTGAAAATACTGAGAAGTATGTCTTTCAATGTGGTGTCAGCTTCAGCTGCAGTTAAACTCCCACTGAGTGAGATTAATTTGGTTGCTGAGTTCTGTTTTCTGTGAATCCCTCTCTTCGTCTTTAGCTAAGATGTTGCATTTCAAATATACGGGGAAATTAGAGAGAATGCTTTGGAGAAACCCAAATTGTGGCATTGCATGGAGTTTAACTGCAATACCCACAGTTGGAAGCTGTGGGTATTGTAATCTCTTGCAAAATGTGTATATTGTTTTCAAACCTGAGCTGCAAGTTAGAGCAAGGTATAACCCTACATAAAATCCCTTCAGTTTAACAGATTTTCAAGTTGGCTGTGGAGTCCTTAACTGCACTGAGACCTACCACTTTTGGAAAACTAAACTGGCAACCAAATAATTGAAGTAAAATGTTGTGAAGTATACTTTAAATTAGATAACATCAAGGGTTATTTTGAATTTTGCAGCATTCTTACATTGAAGGAACACAAGACTAACATGTAGATCATACATTTTTCAACCCATTATTGACTGTATATTTTTCAGTTTTCCAGAAAATTTCCAAGCAAATTAGGGCCATCAGTGTAGGAGCATTTTCAGTTTGCATTGGAAAATTTTCTGGTGCCTTAGAATAATCTAAGTGATCACGTTGATTTTCTTGTGCTTAGTAAACAAAACATGTAAAAATTACCCCTTGTTATTTTTAGTTTTGTTTTTTGGCCACAATGTAGCACAAGTATTTGACTTGAAATGTATGAGTAGGAAAATTAAAACAGATGGGCAGCTCAATCCTATGGCCACTAGACAGAATCTAGACAGGTGCAGTATAATTCAAAGTTCCAGCTCTAGTCTTGGAAACCTAGTTGGAGATTGAAGCTGAGAATCTGAGATTGGAGCACCTTCCTCGCTGCCTCTGTCGCTGGCACAGAAAGGACCTTCACACTTTCCCCACTATATCTGTAATCCTCAAAGTTCGGAGGGGCGTGTGCTACTTCATCGGATGACACCTTTAATGTGATTTAGGGCACAGTCCTGTGGCAATGAGTGTAAGCCCCTGAACGCTGAGGCTCACACACAGGAGGTTTAGAGGCAATGTTTACCTTCCCAGTCCTCCCACTCTGGTTTTCCCATAGATACTTGCTTCTGGCCATCTAGCAACAGCCTCAAGGAATGTGAGGAAACTGGCTGGAGTAGCTTCAGGATGCCTTGCATCCTGGTTGCTCCTGTCTCCTCCTGTCCCACTAAATTCTTGGGTCACCTTGAACCCTCCTCTGACGTTGCTTTTTCAACCTTGCAGATCACAGTCTGCTTAAAATGTTTTCTGTTCCGGCATGAAAGGATGGGTGGAGGGGGCAGATTGGAGGACTCTGTTTGACCTTGGAGCTGGGAACCTGAACTCTCTTACGGTCCTTCAGACGGCGTTTAAGGACCGTGAGAGCATTCCCTTCAATGTTATGTAGACCTTTGTACTGAAATAGTTCTCAAAATGCAAAAAAAATACTGTATATCATGTATTTCTCTCACATCGTTGACATCTGAGAAAAAGCAAACATACTAAAAAGTGTTGACACACTGATTAATTTTTGCCCAAAGAACTATGCATATCATGCCAAGAGCCACTCCTCTGTTTCAAGAGATTTTAGTTCCCTTCCACTGAAGCTGTTCAGTTTCACTGTAACTATTAATTCAGTTTTTGCCTGTGACATGTAGGTATTTCTGTGGTGCATAAATGTTGCTCACATACTTGCTATGAACTTGAAGAACATTACTTACAGCCTTGAAACTACCAACTATTGCAATATTGTATTGCAAATTGCATACATTCCATTTTACTATTATCCTTGAAGTGGAAAACTTTTTCACAGAAAAATAGCGGACTGGAAAATGTTCCGCACTGCATTCTCGTTTGAAACATGCCTCATACACAGTGGGAAATAGGTTTGAACTGTTCCATATTATGACCTACATGCAGATGCATAAATTCTTACACTGAAGTGACTTTTCTGTTAATAAAAACATCGTTGCTATTCCTAAGAAACCTTATAACCTTTATATAGCTTTTAGTTAAATATTTGTAAATATTTATATTTGGTCTTTTGCCACAGCTTTTCTTAATCCCATATTATTAGGAGAAAACTGGCATAGGAAACAGTCACATACCTGACACTGGATTTGAGTCCAATTCCCAACTCTAATCCACTGTCAGAGGCAACATACTTTTCTGTGACACTTTTAAGTAATATTAAAAGTGTTGTTTTAGATCCCAGATAAAAATCTGTAATTGTATTCCCAGCTTTTATAAGTGTTTTCATGGGAGACTAAAGTAAATAGAATATTGAGTTGCAAGTAATGTTGTAGCTCTCTTTCTGTACAAGCAAGCACATAAATAGCTTTATAGCTCAGTTATGCTCTCCATCTGTTGTTGGTTTCCATTCAGTTGGCTGCAAAAATAACAGGATCCTACACATAAAATCTTGCAGTGTCAGGATCTTAGACTTCTGTAAATACTTCTTAGTTCTGTATTGCTTTGTACTCCATTTCTGAAGTAGTATCTTGCTTTGCTTTATGTGGTTTCACTTAAAGCTGGCATTTACAGAATGCGAACATTTTGGCACAGCTATTAGAAGTTCCTGCTTGTAAGGAACACAGTTAATCTCTGAGATTGCTTGGTAATAGATGGCCCATCCAGCTTGACTCCAAATACCCTTAAGGCCGAAGTATTCACAGCATGACTTACTGCCTTCCTACTAAATGCTACTACTTTTCAGATCCTGATTTGCCACTCTTCTGCTCTTATTAAGCAAATATCAAAACAGCCTGTAATATTTAAAGCTAGCACAATCATTTATTTATGTGGATAATTTTTTCTTAAAATATTGTTTATTTTGTGCATTGATAAAAATGCAGGTGTATCTGCGGCCAGCAATTCATTTTATGGGGTCAGAGGAGATGGAGGGTGGTGCGTTCAAGCCCACCTCATCATCCTTTCAATACATGGCCATGGCTATCACTTGTTCCATGTACTTCTCTTGTTGTCAGCTAGAGCCTCAAGCTGATAATTCCTCCAGGAGCCAAGACTGATCCATGATTTTTCAGTTACTGATACCTGATTCATAATGTTCAAACGTTTGGTTGATTTGAGCAATTAATGCAGTGCATTAGAATGTGTTGTTGATTGGGTTCTTTAGCAGTTGCTCTAGTGATGGTGTTGAAAAGTGTACAGAATAGCTTTATTAACCATAATTCAGATGCATCCTTTTACATTATTATTATTATTATTATTATTATTATTATTATTATTACATTTCTATGCCGCCCCTTGCCGAAGCCTCGGGGCGGCTTACAACACAATAAGATACATTGAAATACAATAGAGCATAATAAATTACCACTAAATACAAAAATACAAAAAATACACTGAGATACAATAATATAAAATTAAAATTAACAGTATAAAATAAGTAAATAAAGAATATAGGAGGAGAAAAGAGAAGGAAGAAGAAGTTGCCCTGGCCAGATCATATGTTTTAACAATTAAAATGATGTTTAAATAAAAAGGTCTTTACCTGGCGCCGAAAAACCAGTAACGACGGTGCCAGGCGGACCTCTTTGGGGAGTGAATTCCATAGGTTGGGTGCCACCGCAGAGAAAGCCCTCCTCCGAGTACTTACTCTCCTAATTTCTTTCATGGAGGGTTCCCGGAGAAGGGACTCTCCCGCAGATCTCAAGGGGTGGTCGGGCATATACGGACATAAGCGCTCGTTCAGGTAGCCAGGACCCAAGCCGTTTAGGGCTTTATAGGTCATAACCAACACCTTGAATTGGGCCCGGGCTTCAATGGGAAGCCAGTGAAGTTGACGGAGGACTGGAGTCATGTGAGCATAACGCCCCGTCCCCGTCAGCAACCTGGCAGCTCTATTTTGCACCAATTGAAGTGTTTGGACCATCTTCAGGGGAAGCCCCACGTAAAGCGCGTTACAGAAGTCTAGGCGGGAAGTCACCAGCGCATGTGTCACCGTCGCCAGGCAGTCGTACTCCAGGTAGGGGCGCAGCTGATTAATCAGCCGAAGCTGAAGGAAGGCACTCCTCGCCACCACTGTCACCTGAGCTTCCAATGAAAGCTCCGGGTCGAGGAATACTCCTAAGCTGCGGACCTTGTCCCTAAGATGTATACAGTGGGTCACATAATCTTCCTATTGTCAACTCAGTGTTAGTGATCGGGATTCAGAGAGGAAAATGTTACTACTGAGACACTAACTAACATTTCAGTATTATGCGTGTCAGAAGTAAGCCCCATTCAGTGTTTAGAGGACTGAGGTCTAAAGGTTTTTTTTAGCAACTTATTGCAGATAATAAAACACCTTGTTTTATTGAGTTAATTATCATTGTAGGACCATTTGGGGCTACCTAGTATGCCTGAAAGGAAAAACACAGGTCATTAGAAGTGTAGCACATGTCACCCTGGTATTCTGTCCTGAATACCTAATAGATATAAACATATTTCCATTATAATAAAAAGGTGGTATTTTTTCACTGAATTGATTTAGTGTAGCATTTACGACTTAGTTGTAATACTTGTTCTTAGAACAATTTGTTGTTGTTGTGGTTAGTTGTGAAGTCGTGTCCGACCCATCATGATCCCATGGACAACATTCCTCCAGGCCTTCCTGTCCTCCACCATACCCCGGAGTCAACTCAAGCTCACGCCAACTGCTTCAGTGACTCCATCCAGCCACCTCATTCTCTGCCGTCCCCTTCTTCTTTTGCCATCTATTGTTCCCAGCATTAGGCTCTTCTCCAGGGAGTCCTTCCTTCTCATTAGGTGAACAAAGTATTTGAGTTTCATCTTCAGGATCTGGCCTTCTAAAGAGCAGTCAGGGTTGATCTCCTCAAGGACTGACCAGTTTGATTGCCTTGTGGTCCAAGGGACTCGCAGGAGTCTCCTCCAGCACCACAAATCAAAGGCCTCAATCCTTCGGCGTTCAGCCTTCCTTATGGTCCAGCTTTCACAGCCATACATTGCAACTGGGAAAACCATAGCCTTGACTATATGCACTTTTGTTGGCAGGGTGATGTCTCTGCTTTTTAGTGTGCTGTCTAGATTTGCCGTAGCTCTCCTCCCCAGGAGCAAGCGTCTTTTGGTGATCTTGGAGCCTAGGAAAATAAAATCTGTCACTACCTCCATTTCTTCCCCATCTATTTGCCAGGAAGTGAGAGGACCAGATGCCATGATCTTAGTTTACTTAATGTTGAGTTTCAAGCCAACTTTTGTGCTCTCCTGCTTCACCCGCTTCAAGAGGCTCTTTAGTTCCTCTTAACTTTCTGCCATGAGAGTGGTATCATCTGCATATCTGAGGTTGTTGATATTTCTCCCAGCAATCTTAATTCCAACTGATGATTCATCTAGCCCCGTCTTTCTCATGATGTGCTCAGCATATAAGTTAAATAGGCAGCGCGACAGGATACAGTCTTGCCAAACTCCTTTCTCAATGTTGAACCAATCAGTGGTTACGTATCCAGTTCTCGCTGTTGCTTCTTGACCCGCATATAGGTTTCTCAAGAGACAAATAAGATGGTCTGGTGCTCCCATCTCTTTAAGAACTTGCCACAATTTGTTGTGATCCACACAATCAAAGACTTTAGCGTAGTTAATGAAGCAGAAGTAGATGTTTTTCTGGAACTCCCTAGCTTTCTCCATGATCCAGCGTATGTTGGCAATTTGATCTCTAGTTCCTCTCCCTCTTCGAAATCCTGTCTGTACTTCTGGTAGTTCTCGGTCCACATACTGCTGGAGCCTAGCTTGTAGGATTTTGAGCATCACTTTGCTAGCATGTGAAATGAGTTCAATGGTGCAGTAGTTTGAACATACTTTGGCATTGCCCTTCTTTGGGATGGGAATGTAAACTGACCTTTTCCCATCCTGTGACCACTGCTGAGTTTTCCAAATTTGCTGGCATATTGAGTGTAGCACTTTTACTGCATTGTCTTTTAGGATTTTGAATAGCTCAACCGGAATACTGTCACCTCCACTAGCTTTGTTGTTGCTCAGACTTCCTAGGGCTCATCTGAGTTCACATTCCAGGATGTCTGGCTAGAGGTCAGTGCCTACCTCATCATGGTTATCAGGGACGTTAAGCTCTTTCTTGTACAGTTCTTCTGTGTAATCTTGCCACCTCTTCTTAATCTCTTCTGCCTCTGTTAGGTCCCTGCCATTTTGGTCCTTTATCATGCCCTCTTTGCATGAAACTTTCCCTTCGTATCCAATTTTCTTGAAGAGATATCTGGTCCTCCCTATTCTATTGTTTTCTTCTATTTTTTGCACTGTTCATTTAAGAAGGCATTCTTATCTCTTCTAGCTATTCTTTGGAATTTTGCATTCAATTAGAACTATATTGGCATTTAAAATCATAACCCCATAACTATTTGCTGCCTGGGTTTTCTGAAGGGAATATGAATTTCTACACTTATATGAGCATTTGCCCTTTTATTTGGAAACTGCATCAAGATCTAAATCTTGTACATTGTTATAAAAATGTACACCCCACAAAACAGACATGTTCCTAACGGGAAGGGCACATCAAACTAATAATTGTTACTATTGTATAGTCTTGTTATCAATCTATCTTTGCTAAATATTCAAAGTATAACTTCTGTTTTAGGAGGAAGGCATTATAATTACAGAAGTGTTAAAAAGTGCTTTGGGAACACATTGTTCTTAACTCTCTTGACCTCTAATAAATTTTTCACTGATGATATGAATTCCCAACAATGCTTTTTAGCTGTGTCGCTCCAGAGCTAAGCATGTTATTTATTTTATTTATTTATTTGGGATATTTCTAGCCCATCCATTCACTGTGTGTCTCTGGACGGCTCACAACAGAAACAATAAACAACAATATAAATATCATAAATACCCCAGACCATAATAAAACTAAATAACCCATGACTGAAATAAAAATAATTAAAATCTATCAAACATTAAAATATTGGGTGATTAAAAAGGTCTTGACCTGGCGCTGAAAAGCACATAATGATGGTGCCAGGCAGACCTCTCTAGGGAGCACATTCCATAGCGGGGCATCACCACAGAGAAAGTTCTCCTTCGAGCACTCTGTCTCCTGATCTCCTTCAAGGAGGGTTTCCAGAGCAGGGCCTCTGCTGCAGATCTTAAGGGGGCAGGAGGGCATATAGGGAAAGAGGCATTCCTTTAGGTATCCTGGTCCCAAGTCATTCAGGAGTTGTTGGTCATAACTAGCACCTTAAATTGGGCCCGGGCTTCGATGGGAAGTCAGTGGAGCTGATAGATCACTGGAGTTATATGAGAGTAACGACTGGTCCCCGATAGCATCCTGGCCACTCTATTTTGCACCATCTGAAGTATCCAGACCGTCTTCAAGGGTAGCCCCACACAGAGCGTGTTACAATAGTCCAACCAGGAGGTTACCAGTGCATGTGTCACCGTTACTAGGCAGTCCTTGTCTGGGTAAGGACGCAGCTGTTGGATCAGCCGAAGCTGAAGGAAAGCACTCTGCACTACTGCCATCACCTGGGCTTCCAGGGACAGTTCTGGGTTGAGGAGCACTGCTAAGCTGTGGACCCTGTCCTTTAGAGGGAGTGCAACCCCGTCCAGGACAGGGCCAAAGCCATTTACCTGGAAACCTGAACCGCCCACCAAAAGGACCTCTGTCTTACCAGGGCTGAGCTTCAGTTTATTGGCCCTCATCCTTGGCAAGGCACCAGTTTAGGACAGCCACTGCCTCACCTGGATTAGTTGAAAAAGAGAGGTAGAGCTGGGTGTCATCAGCCTACTGATGACTTCACAGTCCAAACATCCTGATGACCTCCCAATGGTTTCATGTAGAAGTTGAATAGCAAGGGGGACAAAATGGAACCCTGCGGCACTCCATGGCAAGAGTTGTCATGTTGCAGAGCCATAGTCCCCCAGCACCACCTTCTGGAATTGGCCAGCCAGGTAGGAATGGAACCACTGCCAAGCAGAGCCTCTTACTCCTTACCCGGCCAGCCTATCCAGAAGGATACCATGGTCGATGGTATCGAAAGCTGCTGAGAAGTCCAGGAGAACCAACTCCCCCTGTCCCTCTTCCTGCACAGGTCATCGTACAGAGCGACCAAGGCAGATTCAGTACCATACCCAGGTCTGAAGCTGGACAGAAATGGGTCCAGATAATCCGTTTCATCCAAGAGTGCCTGGAGTTGCCACCACCCGCTCTAACACCTTGCCCAGAAACGGGATGTTAGCCACCGGTGGCCACCTCTGGGTCCAGGGATGCCTTCTTTAGGACAGGCCTGATCACCACCTTCTTTAAAGGAGTGGGGACCCGGCCCTCCCTCAGTGAGGCATTGATGACCTCCTGAATCCAGGTGCAAATCCCATGTTTGGCTTTAGTAAGTAGCCACGAAGGGCAAGGATCAAGTAAGCAGGTGGTAGGATGTACCAGTCCAAGCACCTTGTCCAGATCATCAGGCGGCATCAACTGAAATTCATCCAACAATGCTGGATTAGACGGGGCTCTGGACACCTCCCATGATAGAACTTTATCAACTGTGGAGTCCAGCTCATGACAAAATTCTAGATATTTCAGGGTGGCACAAGTATTAAATAACCTTGTACTAGAAACACATTTTGGGATTTGACCCCTCTTTGTTCCCTGATACCAACCACTCTTGTGCTGTCTTCTACTCTTCTGATCTAAGATAGGGCAGCATCCTGTATTTCAGTGCCTCCACAGTTCCCCATTCCCTTGTCAAGGGAAAGCCGTGGTATGACAAGCTCTAGGGAACTCTAAAAACTGCACATGGAATAGAACCACACTGGTGCTTCCCATTTCACCTTGATAATAGCTAATAGATAAGGCGCACGATTCACACTTTTTCTGTGCAGCCAGATAGAGGGAGACAACAATGTGTGAACAGCACCATACGTCCGACAGGCCTCCAGTCTGCCATGCTTTCATCACCACCAGCCTTTCTCATTCTCCACAAAAAGATCCAATTCAATTCTGTTCAGTCCCAAATGGAACTGTTAATAAAGTAAAGCTTAGTGAGTGCTCTCACCTTGTTTTCTCATCAACATCCATTTCTATTACTGTAAATAAGAAAACCATTTATTTCTCCATCTAGAAATCTTAGTGCAAGAGCCTTTTCCCACAGCTGCAATTGTGTTATGGCTGATAGTTTATGAAACATTGGTGTAGCACTTCTGTTTGTAATGCAGAATGAGGAACTTGGACATAAGCCAAGTGCTACTAATAATTTGGCTTTCTGTTGATTGTGTTAGATTGCTCTTTAAATCCTACTTCTGACCTTCAGAAAAGACTGGCTACTCTCCAAAATATTCTTTCAGCATTGCCTGAAGAAGAGATTGCATGGATGCTATTTACCTTGTGGGTGTGTGTTTTATAGGTCTAAAATATCAACTCATTGGTTCCATAATTAATATGTGTCATTGCAGTTGGATTTTCATTAGAAATATTCATTTGTTAGAAGGGTGTTGAATACCTTTTGCTTTTTAATCATTAGAAATACTCTCCATACATTCAGTGTGTGGTCCATTTAGACAAATTGGGAATTTTTGTCCCAACGTGGATTATTTTACACTTGCTTACATTGAACTGCATTTGGTATTTTGATGCCCAGTCTCCCAGCTTGGAGAGTTCCCTTTGGAGCTCCTCACAAATCAAAGGGGAGTCCCTTTTGATTTTAACCGCTCCTAAATAGCTTAGTGCCATAAGCAAACTTCACTGCCTTCTCAGTACCTACTCATAATTCCAGATCATTTTCAAGTTAAAAAGCACTGGTCCCAATCCAGAACCCTGTGGGAATCCACTGGTGACATCTTCCCATTGGGAGAAATTGCCATTTATTCCTAATGTCTGTCTTCTGTTCTTTAAGCAGTTAGTGATCCATAAGAGGACACCCCTCCCACCCCAATTATTCTATGACTGCTTAATTTGCTCAGGAGTCTTTGGTGAATGTCTTTGTCAAAAGCCTTTTGGAAGTCCAATATCTACAATATAAACAATATCTACTGGATCGCCCCTGTCTAAATGCTTACTGACACTCTCAAAGAACTCCAATGAGTTAATGAGACAAGACTTTCCCTTGCGGAAGCCATTCTGATTCTTCCCCCACCCACCGCCCCCAGCAGGGCCTGTCCCTTTATGTACTTATTGATTCTATCTCTAATAATGCTTTCAAGAAGTTTATCCAGAACAGGTGTTAAGCTAACTGGCCTATAATTTTCCAGATCCCCCCTGGATTCTTTTTTAAAGATTGGTGTTGCATTGGATATTCTCCAATCCTCTGGGACGGGGGCTATTTTTAAGGAGATATTAAATATCTTGGTAAGAACATCAGCAATTTCATGTTTGAGTTCCGTAATAACTAGGATGGATACCGTCCAGAATGGGTGGCTCATTGACTTTCAGTTTGTAAGGTTGAGAACATCACCTTTTATCACGATTCTTTGCCTTAATTCCTTAGATTCCCTTCCAGAATAGATAAACTCAGGGACAGGAATATGCTCTGGATCCTCTGCTATGAGGAAAAATATAAATAATTGATTCAGCTTCTCTGCAATCTCCTCATCCCGCCATACTGCTCCTTTTATTTTATCATGATCCAATGGCTGAACTGCTTCCTTAGCTGCTTTCTGTCTTTTGATGTATTCAAAGAATTCTTTATTGTTTGCCTTGATATGCTCCTCAAATTGTTTCCTTGCTTCTCTGATTGTCTGCTAGAATCTCCTCTATGCAAACTTGTGGTCTCTTCCATTCTTTTCATTTAGGTAAGAGTTCCATTCCCTGAAGGAAGCTTTTTTCTCTCTAATGGCTTCCTTGACACTCATTAACTATGCTGGTGGTTTCCTGGACTTGGTGCCACCTTTTCTTTCTTGCGGCATGCATATTACCTGCACTTTTTCCATATTGTTTTTGAGTAATCTTCCAGTAACTTGAAGCAAATGTATCTCTTCCCCTCTTCAGCTTCTGCTTTACCAGTTCCCTCATTTTTGGTAAGTTTCCTCTTTTGACATCAAAGGCAACTGTGTTCAACCTCTTTGGCAGTCTTCCACCTAACTATATATTAAATCTGATACCAGTGTAGTGACTGTTACCTAATGGATCAACAAAATTTACATCCTGTACTGTGTCCTGGACAAGTCCATCTAGGTTTCCTTCCCTTTCTTTGGATCCACAATTTCCTGTTCAAGGTCACAGTCATTTAGGACATTGAAAAATTTAATCTGCGTGTCAGAACTGGTAATACATTTATCCAGTTGATGTGCAGGTAGTTGAAGTCACCCGTTATTACAGTATTGCCTTTGTTGGAGGTCTCACTGATTTGATTTTCCATCTCAAGATCACTTTGGGCATTCTGGTCTGGAAGACAAGAGCTTACTCTTATGAATAGGTTAGTTTTGGAGCCAGGACATTTTATCCAGTGCTTCTGTGGAAGAGTCTTCAAGTCTGCTGGACTGTATGCCCTCTTTAACATAGAAGGCAATGCCTCCTCCAGCTCATCCTACCCTGTCTTTCATATACAGGTTATATCCAGAGATGACCATATCCCATTGGTTATCTCTGCTCCGCCAGGTTTCTGTAAAGCCTGCTATGTCTAGCTTTGCACTTATTGTCATGTACCCCAACTTTCCTATTTTGGCCCTAAGGCTTCTAGCATTTGCACAGAAACACCTGAGCACAGTGTCCCCTTCCATGTGTACATTTGTTGTTCTAGTACTTCGTCCGCTCTAACTGCATATCGTGGGTTGCCATATCCTTGTTGCCAGTTTTCTCCCCTGCTGCAATTCAGGGCAATCTGAAACTCCTCCCCCTCATCCAGTAAGGATGGTCGCTGCTCAACCTCTGTCAACTTTGTCCCACGATTCAGTTTAAAAGCTGCTTTGCCACCTTTTAATGTTACACACCAACAGTGGTTCCATTCTGGTTCAGGTGCAGCCTATTCCTTCTGTATAGGCCTCGCTTGTCCCAAAATGTTCCCCAGTGCCTAACAAATGTGAAATTTTCCTCTCTGTACCACCAGCTCATCCACACACTGAGACTCTTCTCTCCCTCTCCCAAGACATATCCAAGAATGGGACTCTTCTAAAGGATCATTTCCCCCTTACTCAAAATGATAGCCTATACCCCTGCTGTTATTCTACCTTCATAACTGGTTTAATAAGTATGTGAGCTTGTTCACCTGAAACACCTAGAAAATTTCAGATTTTTATTAAGTTTCTCTATTTATCCTACTGGGAGAGAGTGGTGGATTTACTTTTCAGTGGTTCCTTGTACCCTTCTGACTAGAGAACGGAGCAGACCCCCGCACCCTGGCTTTCTTGCCCTGTTGCTGAACTTGCATCGCCAACGCTTTGTCACTGGGGCTCCTTGTGCTCAGAGAGCAGCTTCCTCACAGGCCTACCTTCTTGCAGAATTGTGGGTGGGCTGGCCCAGTTGCTGCAACAACCAGTCCGATTGTTCAAAAATCAAGGGAGGCTGTAGCTGAACTCCTGGTTGTGCAGTCTAGGAAAAACTAACTTCTGAGTCTGCCTAAACTAGCCCTTAATCAGCATAATAAAGTTTCATTTGTGACCTGCTGTTGCACACAATCCAGACATACTTCTGCTGATAGCACAGCTAGCCCATTGATCATTGAAAGTGATGGATATGTTTAAGCTATAGAAGTTCTATAGGAATGCAAAGGAAAAGTATATCTTACCACTCAGCACTTGATGCTCATGAGGCCTATTAGCAGGGAGATGTTCCACACTCTACATGTAACTAAAGAACTGGTTCATGGAATTGTTTGAACAAACTGTACTTCAATTAAAAATTTGCCATGTTGACAGAAGTCTAAATTAATCTCCATGTGACCACTCCCAAACTAACTAGTTTGGTCAATATAAGAGTCTCAATTACTGTAGAAGAACTTTGAAGTAGTCTAAGGAAGGTTTGAATCATAAAATATTGAAGATACAAACTAGGCTTCTCAGGAATTTATTGGAGAAGGAAAAATACCCAGGGAGCTTGTTGCAATAAGAGCAGAATTCTATGATTAAGGACCTGAGATGGATCAGTTTTGGATGGGGAATTCTAGGGAAATTAGAGCAATTAGAACATGAGGAAATATTGGGAGGGAATTCAGGGCAAATAACACTCCCACCCCCCAAAAAAAGCTCAAATAAAAGATAACATGAAGAGCCACAAAGAATAAGAAATTATCATGCTTGAGGATGTAGGGCTTAGTATGATAGACAGTCTCAGGGACAGCTTCCTGCAACCTTTCACACAGGTATGAGTTGGGAGGCAGATGTCAGTGACATCTGAGAAGCCAAAGTTGTCCCGGTGATGCTCATTTAAAAGGGAGTAGGACAAGGCAGAGGTGCTTCCAGGGAATGGAAGGGCGAATAAGAAGCTAGTTAGAGGTGGAATGGCAAGTCTCTCAAATCTTTTGGCCCCCATCCCACCCCAGTCTGTATTTTTCAGTCTGTATTTCTAATTCAGATAAAGATGGGCAGACAGTGTTTAGAATGTTAGTGTTTCCACCTCTCCCACTCCCCCAGTGAGAAGAGTAAGATTTTGAAATTGTACTTCCTTTTTATATCTGGGTAGAATACTGTTCTGGGAAGAATAACTCAGGATACTCCTTTCCTGCCAAAAAGCACACTTGGCAACTGTATTTTCTTGCTAGTCCATAAAATATATATGTGACTTTTCCAGTGGATAAAACTGTTTACTCAGACACTAGTTTAAGGCCTACTCCAAAATGTAACCAAAACAGCAGATCTCTCTTGTAAGCACTATGTTTGCAATATGGCCAATACAGCCCTGTTTGAATTATCTTCTGAACTATGTCCTGACTTTGTGCAATTGCAAGGGATGGGTAGTAGGTGACAGTGGGGATAGGCATTATATTTTTGCCATATAAGAAAACGCGAAAGAGACCTTTGGAAGAGGTTGCTTGTAGAACTGAATGTTATAAAAGAGAAAAGTAAGAACTATGAAATGGCAGCTGGTGGAAGGGGAAGGTTACCTTGTTTGCACAAGCTGCATAAATGCTCGAGCATTTCAAGAGGGAAGAATACAGCTTCTACATCATTTATGTATTTTTAAGCAGATAAAAATCTTACAGTGACACAGATGCAGAAAAATGAATTGCTCAGAGAGAGAGAGAGAGTGTGCTTACAAGAGAGATTTAGGTCACACCCTGACATCTGGTAAATCATTGCCTTCATTATGGGCTTGTAGGTCACAGCTAAAAATCATTTTACTAATTTAATATCAAAGGATTCAACATTAGGTGTGGTAGAGAAAATTGAGTTTAAAAGAAGAAAGTATGCCAAGAGGCTTGCAATCTTTAAACATTTCCCAGGAGTGCAATAAGAGAAGAAAAAGGGGCACAAGAAAAGGGAAGGGTAAGCAGGAGAGATTCAAGGTTATATATCTGGTGCAGAGAACCATTTTCAGATACAGTTTATTCAAAGAAGTTCTAAAGATACATTTTGTTGCAATTTTATGCATGCTGTTGAATCTAAGGGACAGGCAGACACATTTTATTACATACCTGTGTCACTCATACCACTTTTGGATTTTGCAGTCTGTGCAGCTAAGGACAGTCATGCACAGGAGTGAGCTTCCTCATGCATATTACTTGAACAAGAAAGGCAAGTGCAAACATACTCAATATCGGAATGAGCATCCAGGTGTCATTGCTGTAAATGGAAGTGCATTCATAGAAGCATCCCCATCTACATTTTAGAAGTAGTAATGTGTGAATATCCCTTTTGCCTGCAACACACGCTTGACTGGGATGCTTACATCTGTTTGCCCAGTGGGAACAAGGTGTAAACAATTGCAGAACCGAATCCCAGATTCTTGCAATTGCTGATCGGACAAGGCAGTGTGCAAAAGAATAATCAGTGTTAGTATTAAAGGGTAGTAAATACAGCACATGTGTGAAGTGATTGCGTGCACGCCTGTGTGTGCACGCAATCACTTCACACATGTGGTTTCCCCTGCTCCTTGGCTACGGCAGCCACCCCCCCTCCCCCAACACACATACCAGACATTCATACACTGTTCTGGAGAATCTCAGAATCCATGTTCGAGTGTCCCCAGAGACTGAAGGATGCTGCTTGCCTGCTTTATTTGTGCCTGTGGCTGTTACACAGGAAGCATGGGGAGCGGCAGTCTCTCCCTCCCTGTCCTCCCCCAGTGCATGAGCAGAAGTGATTCCACTCAACCAAGCAGATTTTTTTTTAGATGCAAGCCATTGTTAATGCAGTTCAGTGTTATGGAAAAGAAAAGAAAACAAAACGAAACCTTCTTTTATGCTTCCTAGCCTAGGGGCAAGGACCTTTTATATGCCACAGGCTACATGCCCTTGGGAATCATGTGTAGGAGGATGCATATCAGTGCTGAGCAGGGCTGAAGCCAAATGGGTGGGACCTCCTCTCTCTCTCTCTCTCTCTCTCTCTCTCTCTCTCTCTCTC